>NC_142574.1:25740000-26040000 GCF_041283825.1 Pyrus communis | reverse complement strand
ATTTCTGCAAAGGTCGATACGGTGAGGCTTCTTTTCACTAATTATAAACCGGCATCTTCTTTATGTAATTCGAGTTCTAGTTTCGTCGTCTAATCTGGTTGGTGTTATATGATTTTCCACTCCAATAGTTTGGTTTTTCGTCATTAATTATCAATATGTTGGTCAGCTTCTACTATGGAATTTACTTTTACATCTATGGTTTTGTGCAATTTTTTCATTTATGGGAAATCTGTCCAAAATTTTAAAACTTGTGAACAAGATTGACTAACTTGTCTTTTACTTGCAGCTTGAGAAAAGAGTGAATGAGGTGGAACGGTTTTACTTGACTACGGGAAATCTGAATCTACCCACTTCAAAAGGTGTTGCAGTCGTGAAGGATAGACAGTTAACTGCTTCTAAGAAGCAGCAGCAAGATGCATCACGTAGGGAAGCCGCTGCTACAAAGAGAATGCAAGAGCTTATGCGCCAATTTTCTGCAATGTTCCGTCAGGCAAGCACCAAACTTTTGCAATGGATGCAAGTACTTGGGTATATTTTAATGAAGATATTTTCTTACATCTAAGGGTTCTTTCTTTAACTAATTCTTCACATGTTTTTTAATTATGTTCCTTCTTTATAATATTGTTGGATATATGATTTTTTGAAGCAAGTTCAGAAGTAATTTCCTGGGGAAGGGGAAAAGTCAGATGATATAGTGTTGGAAGCGGAGCAAAATCGAATATGTTTGGTCAAATTATAACATCCTAATTAATACCTTCTCTTGGTAAAAGACAGTCATTTGGACTTGTTGTGAGGAACAAATAGCAGCAGTTTTAGAAGAGCTTTTCACATATCGGCCCTTGATAACATGACATTTTAGGGAAAAAACACTTCATAGTTAAAACCCAATACTTTAGGGAAAAAGATCCTGTTGATTTTGTAATGGGAGCAGGGCAGCATAAGAATTTCACAACTAAGAATCCGCTAAAGCATGACAAGTGGATAGATGAAGTATTTGTTTCCTCTCCACTTGAGTTCTTGAACGGTTTATATAAAACTTATAGTTGTCGGGGTGTTTTTTTTTTTTCTACAACAAAACCTTATAAAATTGCGTGCTCCAAGTACTCTATGTCTTTTCTTAAAGTCTCTTTCCAAGTCTTCCTAGGTCTTGCTCTACCCCTTTTGCTTTGAGCACAATCCAAGTCTTCCTAGGTCTTGATCTACCCCTTTTGCTTAGAGCACAATCCAGGTCTTCCTCTACCCATTTTGCACCTTTTCTAATTTACTACTATAAAATTTCTATAAAAAGCTAGACGCCATTGTCAATTTTTGTGACCAGATGTTCATGTTGAGTGATACTTCTAATTTCACATACAAGCTAAATGAGAAACTTTAGTTGTTACTTGTCAGAGTCCGGACCCTCTTGCACAGTTTCTTTTAGGTGGATAATGTTTTTCAGAAAAAGCAGAAGCAAGGAGACTTATAAAATGTTGAATTTTTTCTTGCTAGAAGAAAATTGTCTTTTTTTAATGTAGGAAAATATTCTGATATCTGGTATTTATGCTGTATCTACGTGGGTGAAGTACCAGCTGCAGATTTGAGTGGACTTTGATTTTTTTCGCATTCACTAACTTGTACATGGTTTTTCATTAAAACTTCAATTAGATGCTTTGTTGCTAAAACAGTAATAAAAATGATTTATCTGGGTTAACACTAGTTAATATGGCTTCACTTGGCACTGTTCAGATCACTAAGCTTGAATGGGCGTGGCCCTTTATGGATCCTGTAGATGTTGAACGTCTTGGATTGCATGACTATTATCAAGTAAAGTTTTCTTCCTTTAGAATTTTCTGATTAGTAATCTCTTCCTTTATGGGCAAATGTTATTATCTTGTTCACTTATCAAAAAGACTTCGTACATTTTTAATTGTTTTCAAAATTTACTCACTATGCTGATGAGGACACGCTGTACCTTTCCAAAGGTCCTCATTAAAGTATTAAAAAAGCAAAAAATTGTCGAACTTTTAGTTGTCGACTTGAAGATGCATATATCTACTTGTATCATACTGATTTTTCTGTTGTTGGTCCGTCGTCTTTCACGTAGTGTTCATTCATTCTTTATTATACATCTTTCTTTTTCAACAAAGAAGAAAATTCCTTTTGATGGTCTGCCTAATTTGTTTCATGTCTTACATTAGGTCATTGAGAAGCCCATGGACCTTGGTACCATAAAAAATAGAATGGAAGCCAAGGATGGTAGTGAGTATAAGAATGTCAGGGAGATATATGCTGATGTGAGGCTGGTTTTCAAGAATGCAATGAAATATAATGATGAAGGTGAGGATGTCTATGTGATGGCCCAATCGTTGTTGAAAAAATTTGAAGAAAAATGGCTAAAGCTTCTGCCTAAAGTTGTTGAAGAGGTAAGTTTCTATTCTTAATGCGAAAATATCTTATGTAGGACTTCGTGGACCTTGTTACCAACACTTGTTTTTTTTAACGAATTCAATAGCCTTTCATTGTGAATGGATGTGTTTTAGGTTGCCTGTCTTCTTGTTTCAGTATAGTTTTTTAACTTTCAACCTAAGTTTTAACTATTCATAGGAAACAAGACGAGCAGATGAGGAAGCAGAGGCACGGCGAAACATGCAACTATCTCAGGATGCTGCATATGCCAGCACAGCTAAGGATCTAAGCAATGAGGTTTGTCAAATTTCAGAGTCCTCGTAGTAATTTGTAACGAAGCTTCTCAATTTTCTCTCGTTATTCTAATTTTTAATAGCAACATGCATTTACATACACAATGCCAATCAAAAGTTCGATTATTTTTAGGAGTAAATTCTGACTCATGATCTACATTTTTTTTTAACGAAATCATTTTCAGCTTTTTGAGATTGATGTGTATTTGAGGAACCTCAGACAAACAGTGGTTCAGAAGTGCAGGTTTGTTAAGAACCCATATCCACTCTACAATTAAACTAAATTGCTTGTGTTTTTGCTTGGGTTTGTATATAGTTTTAGAAACTTCAAATCAAAGTGCATTTTATTGCCGTGTTGCAACCGACAAAATTGGATATGTAGCTTTATGTTAGTTGGGTGGTTAAACTGTGAATGGGCCTTACTGAATTGCTGAATCCAGCATTGTTCTTGCAACAGCTGAATCCAGCATTGTTCTTGCAACTGCATGGGCATGGTCTTGTTGTGTCTGTTATTTTTCATTGATCATTTTGGCATCTGTGAAGCGTCTAACTGTGGATTGATTTAGGAAAATGTCTTCGGATGATAAAAGAAAACTCTCAACAGCTCTCTCGCAGTTATCTGCCGAAGATCTGAGCAAGGCTCTAGAAATTGTTGCACAGAGTAACCCCAACTTCCAAGCAACTGCGCAAGAAGTGGATCTTGACATTGATGCTCAGGTCATTATCTATTTATCTATTTGTTTTTGCTGTGATCTGGCAGTCATTTAAATTGAATGTAGTAGTACAATATCAAACCATCGTATTTACGTTTAAATTCTTTTGGCATGATGCTAATTGAGATGTCTATTCTTTCATTTCTTCCATCCCACCTACACAGAATGAATGCACATTATGGAGGTTAAAGGTTTTTGTAAAGGAGGCACTAAAAGTTCAGGGGAAAAGTCCTGAAGCCATTGGCGGTAAAGTCCAGGGGAAGATTTCTGAAGCCATTGGCGGCAACAAAGTTGCAGGCTCCAAGCGGAATAGAGAGATTTGTGATACTCTTGCTAAGACTGCCGTAAGGAGGACCAAAAAGATCTCTAATATGTGATCTCGCTTGAACGTCAAACGACTGTTCATTCAGTGCGGTACCAGAGAAACTGAAACGTAGTTTTGTGCAGGTTTTACCATGGACAGCTCTGTAAATCTCCTTAATGGAAGAACTACGGATCGTTTTTCTGTATAGGTATGTTATATGGATCAACTTGTCGGTTTTCTCTAAAAGGATGCCTGTTCGCAAAAGAATGGATCATATGAATATTATTTCTGTTCTCTAGCAATTGGGGTTTGTTTGGGTTGTAAACCGTACTTGTTACCTTGGCATTCAAGAAATACCCGTTCAAGAAATTTGCGGCTCTCCATTCGTTACTTTCTGCTATCATTTCGAACCTCGACTAAACCTAAACCTGGAAGGATTGCACCTGACATTCCTAGACAATTTGTGTAGAAAGAATCACCAGAAGTACTTCAAGCAACACGAAATAATCACGTCTTCATTGACATTTTTGAGCAATCTCTTCAGTTGCACCCTATTGTAGCGTACTAGTAAGAATTACACCCAAATTACTTGGTATAAAACTATGACAATATGATGAACATGTTCTGCAGATGCTTGTGAAAACACGAATCCGGGACTTACAAATTTTCGTAGAAAATGATAAAGTCCCCGACGGCACCATCTGACGGCACCAAACAGTTCAATGGTGTGCATCTCAAGCTCAGACAAAGGTTTCCAGAACTCATAAGATTATGAGAATAGGAACCATTTTCCCATCATGTACATGCTAAGAAACTTACGTTTCCCCTCTTCTCTATCCATCAGCTACTGTCGTTGTTGCTGCCTCTCAGAAACGGGAATATATGGAACTGAGAGAGCAAAGACTCCATGTCCTTTGCAGGAACTGACACTGTTTTGTTTTCCTTTTCCACTACTTGCGAATCGGAATCCCGCCAGAACTTGATGATTTGTAGATTTTCTTCTTCTGTCAATCTCTGGACAAGGATTCTGGAAGCATAGCCTTTCTCTCTCATTTGAAGGCATATCTGCGAGGGATTGTTTTCTGTAAGAGTGACCATGTACAACCAGCCCTTCTTTGACAAAAGAGTGTCAGCAACCGGCAGCATCTTGTCAATCACAGTACGCCCATTCTCCCCGCCAGCCCAAGCAGATGCTATTCCTTCGCGTCCCACTTCATCTTCAGGGGTCGGCACATAAGGCGGGTTCACAACTATTACATCAACCAAACCTTTCAGACGCTTCTCCAGTCCTGATGCAATGTTAGTATTTATCAACTCCGCATGAACCCCATGTGCTTCTAACGTCTCATGAGTCACCTTCACCGCATGGGGGTTAATGTCAGTCGCAATATACTGCGCCTCCTGGCCAACAATAAGAGCTAGAGAAGTAATGACATAGCCACTGCCGCAACCCAGTTCCAGGCACAATGCCGGTTGGTGCTGCAACAGGTTTGTTCGATCAGCTAAAAGAGCATCTACTAGAGCAAACGAATCATCACACGGTTCATAAACCTCGGGGTGAGAACTGACTAGGCGGATTTGGGCGATTCTGGAGGCCATCTTGTGTACAACCTACCATAACAAAGTAATTTCAAGGTAGACGTAAACATTGATGCAACTGGGATAATAAACTCAACAAATTAGAACCAAAATCTATGAGTCTGATTGTTTGAATGAATTACAAATTACAATCCCCTTCCCTGCCCATTACTCCATTCTTACCTTGGCTAGTAGTTTGGACAGAAAGTAAACAATATTTTCTGGGTTCCAGTTCTGAGTACCAAAATTCACAAAATTAACTAAATAATTACACCAGAATTTTAATTTAATTATAATAATAATCAAAGAAAAAAACTCAATGTTCAATTAGTGAAGGCACGAATTACTCAAGAAATAAAAAATTAAGCATCTGGGTAATCCAATAAACTACAATTTATGATCTGAGATAGCATAAGAGTTGGGAAGGAAATTAAAAAATAAATAAAAGCACAATGGTATGAGAAATTGCAGCCTAAAAATAACTGATTGAAATAAAGGAGCCACCTTTAATAAAAAACCCCAACGTACCTTCAGAAATCAAATATTTAGGACTGACTGGGTTGCTTGCTGCGTCCTCTTCTTGCTTGGCAATATTTCTCTAGGGTTTCTGGTGTTTGTTTACTCAGTCCAGGTGAAAGCGGGAACTTGCAGAGGTTGGTGCCTAGTGGGCGGCCTCTGTTTTTACCACATTGGGCTGTGCTGACCCAATACAAAGGCCCAAGGACCAAATAGAGAAAGTACAACCGACCCAAAACAGGATCCAGCCTAATATTGCTACTCAGACCAAAGTTTTGACCTTTTCTGATCGAACACAGTTTACAAAGTTGAATACTTTTCTGGGTTTATGTTCATAATTCGACAGCCGCCCTGAATCCACCCCAAGGTAAGAGAGACCTCATAATTCTGTTTCTAATCTATCACTCTTGATTTGATTTATTTTTTTGGCATTTAGATATTTTTAATAAATCAAACAAATTATATAATTTTTTTTAAAAAAAAAATTGATTTGGGGCTGTTGAATTCTGCCCAAATTCTGTTTCCAGAAGTTTCCCACGTAAAACTTATCCAATTTTCTTAGACAATTGTGAGGGACTAGGTTGTCGTACCAGGTTTTTATAAAGTCCTTATATATATATATATATATAGGTTTCTTGCTGTATAAGTTGTTTGTTTATGATTTTCTATTGAAAACAAAGGTCTGAATCTGTTGGTTTGGACAAGGCAAGGGTGACAATGGAACAAAAGAATAGCAGTGGTGGTCGGGGATTATATGTTTCAGGGAAGGACAGAGTTGTTTTTAGGCGTCCGGAGAAGAAATCTGTCTTGGGCTTCGATGTCAACGCTAATGCGAAACGGGAAGGGTTTAGGGGCGTTGATGGCGGATTCGAGGCACCGAGAGATTGTGAGGGTAGGTATGATTATGACAGGGAAGAGCATGGTGGTAGGAGGAGAGATTGCAAAGATGGGAGTGGTAGTTATGCTAAGGATTCTTGTCGTCGAAGGAAAGCATGTGAGGGATATGAACATGATCAATGTGGTGGACAATATGGAAGAAAGCGGAGTAGATGTAATTTTTCTGGATCTGATGCTTCTCCGTGGGATCTCATCTCTTCGTCTCCAGTTCGAATTTGTCCTTCTGGAGATGCGTTTAAATCTTCAAGTTCGAAACATGGTGTGAGTCCTCGTAAAGTTGCTTCTCACTCGGAAAATTCACAATCGTTCAAGGATGGAGAAGGAGACATGGCTGATTTGGATGAAGAACAGAAATATGAGATTAGCGAAAGCATGCGTCTAGAGATGGAATACAATTCTGACCGAGCATGGTATGATAGGGAAGAAGGAAACACAATGTTCGATACAGTTGATAGCTCGTCTTTGTTTTACGGAGATGATGCTTCTTTTCAAAAGAAGGAAGCGGAGTTGGCGAAAAGATTGGTTCGAAGAGATGGAACTAAGATGACCCTTGCTCAGAGCAGAAAGTTGTCACAGCTCACTGCTGATACTGCGCAGTGGGAGGATCGTCAACTTATAAGATCTGGTGCTGTTCGAGGGACTGAGGTGCAGACCGAGTTCGATGATGAAGAAGAGCACAAAGTTATTCTTCTTGTACATGATACAAATTTAAAGCCTCCTTTCCTTGAGGACAGTGTAATTGGAAAGGACGGAACTGTTGTTTTTACCAAGCGAGCAGAGACGATAATGCCAATAAAGGATTCCACGTCTGATATGGCCATAATTTCTCGCAAAGGGTCTGCTCTCATTCGGAAAATTCATGAGAAGCAAAATATGAACAAATCGCGTCAACGTTTTTGGGAGCTTGCAGGTTCTAAACTAGGCGATATACTTGGTGTTGAGAAAACAGCGGAGCAGATTGATGCAGATACTGCTGCTGCAGGTGCAGACGGTGAAATTGATTTCAAAGAAGATGCCAAGTTTGCACAGCATATGAAGAATGAGGAAGCAGCGAGTGAATTTGCAAAGTCAAAAACCATCTCACAGCAACGACAGTTTTTGCCCATATATTCTGTGAGGGATGATTTACTACAGGTAATTCGAGAAAATCAAGTTATTGTTGTTGTTGGAGAAACTGGTTCTGGAAAGACGACTCAACTGACACAGTATCTGCACGAAGAGGGTTACACTGTAAACGGCATTGTGGGTTGCACCCAACCAAGACGTGTGGCAGCCATGAGTGTTGCAAAGAGAGTTAGTGAAGAGATGGAGACTGAGCTTGGTGATAAAGTTGGGTACGCTATTCGGTTTGAGGATGTGACTGGACCAAATACCATAATAAAATACATGACTGATGGAGTACTTATGCATGAAACACTAAGAGATTCTGATCTAGACAAGTATCGCGTAGTTGTGATGGACGAAGCTCATGAAAGGTCACTGAACACGGATGTGCTGCTTGGGATTTTGAAAACAGTGGTTGCCCGGCGGCGTGATTTTAAGCTCATCGTGACATCTGCAACACTAGATGCTCAGAAGTTTAGAAACTTTTTTGGAAGTGCACCGATTTTTGAAATTCCTGGGAGAACATTTCCAGTAAGTATCAGGTATAGTAAAACCCCATGTGAAGATTATGTTGAAGCTGCAGTGAAGGAGGCCATAACTATTCATATCACCGGCACTGAAGGTGACATCCTCATCTTCATGACCGGCCAGGATGAGATTGAGGCAGCTTGTTATGCCCTTTCAGAGCGGATGGAACAAATTATCTCCACCTCGGTTAAAGAGGTGCCAAAACTTTTGATACTCCCTATATATTCACAGTTGCCTGCTGACTTGCAAGCAAAGATATTCCAAAAAGCTGAAGATGGGGCTCGTAAATGTATTGTGGCAACCAACATTGCTGAGACATCTTTGACGGTAGATGGAATCTCATATGTCATCGACACGGGATATGGTAAAATGAAAGTATACAACCCGAAAATGGGTATGGATGCTCTTCAAGTATTTCCAATTAGTCAGACTGCTGCTAACCAACGTTCTGGGCGTGCTGGCAGAACTAAGCCTGGAACATGTTATCGGCTGTACACAGAGAATGCGTACTTAAATGAAATGCTGCCCAATCCTGTGCCAGAGATCCAGAGGACCAACCTCGGATATGTGATCTTGTTGCTCAAATCACTTCAGGTTGATAAGATACTAGATTTTGATTTCGTAGACCCACCTCCCAAGGATAATATTCTCCATTCTTTGTACCAGTTGTGGGTGTTGGGTGCTCTTAACAATGAGGGGCGGTTAACTGACCTGGGCTGGAAAATGGTGGAATTGCCATTGGACCCTCCACTCGCTAAAATGCTATTGATGGGTGAAAAGCTAGGATGTTTAGATGAGGTTTTGACAATTGTGTCCATGCTTTCAGTGCCTTCGGTATTCTTTAGGCCCAAAGATAGGGCAGAGGAGAGTGATGCTGCAAGGGAGAAATTCTCCTTCCCAGAGTCCGACCACTTGACGTTGTACAATGTTTATCAGCAGTGGGAACAACATCAGTATCGTGGGGACTGGTGTGATGACCACTTTTTGCAAGTTAAAGGGCTGCGAAAGGTTAGAGAGGTGAGGTCCCAACTGCTAGAGATACTAAAGACACTCAAAGTCAAAGTCCCACTCACATCCTGTTGGCCTGATACTGATAAGGTGAGACAAGCTATTTGCTCTGCGTACTTTCAGAATGCAGCAAGACTAAAGGGTGTGGGGGAATATGTTAACTGCCGGACTGGAATGCCATGCTATTTACACCCGAGCAGTGCGCTTTATGGCATGGGCTGCAATCCAGAGTATGTGGTCTATCATGAGCTAGTTTTGACAAGGAAGGAGTATATGCAGTGTGCCACTGCAGTGGAACCGCAATGGTTGGCTGAGTTCGGATCCATGTTCTATTATGTGAAGGAGTCGGATAACTCAATGTTGGAGCACAAGAAGAGACAAAAGGGGGAAAAGACAGCGATGCAGGCGGAAATGGAGAATCTGAGAAAGGCTCGAGCAGAGGCAGAGAAAGCAAGCAAGCAGAAGGAGAGGGAAAAGAGATCCAAGCAGCAGCAGCAGCAGCAAGTCGTCTCAATGCCGGGTTCGCACCAGGGCTCTTCTACATACTTGAGGCCGAAGAAACTTGGCTTGTAATGTGAATTATTTTGTACAAACGATTGATCAGTTTAGAGTTTATTTGGGTTGCAATCATACTTGTTTCCTTTGGCATTGCGGACGTTTCTGTTTAATGATAACAAGTTCTTTGAAATGAGGTTGTATGCGGCTTCTTCACAAGGATAGTCATTGTACTCAAAATTGCAAACATGATGTCGAATCCCCAAAGACTTGATTGTCACCGGAGTAAATTTTTCATTCGTGTATCTATGTGAGTGCAGCACTCATCATGTGATACAAAAATATGCTCCCGATGACGCGAACTGATTTAGAATTGTTTTTAAAATAACTAAAAGCTCTTTTAAAGAAAATGTTTTGGATTCTAAAAGCACTTGAAGTGCTTCTTGCGTTTTTATTAAGAATTGATTTCAAAAACATATTTACCAAAAACGTTTTTAATCATTTTATAAACACTTCCAAACGAGCCAAATATTACAAGACCTTGGACCAAATATTTAAAGCTCTTTTCTTTATGGGTTTAATGCACTGTTTCATGCTGGGGAGGAGTCCAAAAATCCTCTTCTTTACCAATTTTCCTTTATAATTTATGAGAAGTCCAAGAGAGAGCAACAGCTGAAATAGGTAAGAAACCCCATAACTCAGCTTCAATCACCATCCCACAAAACCCCTAGTTTTCATAGTGCACTCTTTCTTTGTTTCTCTATTAGTTTCGTCTATATTTTTATTATAAAAAATTTCCTGTTAATCTTCAGACTTTTTCCATGAAAATTAATCAAATTGTATAATTTAACGAGCACAATTGGTGGCCTGTTAATTATGTGTAAAATTTTTAATGTAATTGTGCCCTAATTCTGTTCCTTAAATTCACCAAATTTCGTTTTGTACTGCTAGATTTCTGTTTTTAATTAACCCTATATAATGTCATTTATTAACCCTAATTTTACCCGATTGCTTTTGGATATTCCTGATTTGGATACTGAATTTTCTCCAAACAGCTAGTATCCGAGTTTTGCTTCACTAATTTTTTTTGCAGAGGATCAATGGTTAAAGAAGTCGGGAAGTATGTTAACATGTTCAACGGTACAGACTTTGAGACATGGAAGATTAAGATCAAGGCCTACCTATGTGTAAATGATCTCAATCTTCCTCTTAAAGGAAAGAAACCAGAAAGTATGGAGGATTTCGAATGGGAACTCCTTGATGCGCAGGCATTAGAAATTATCCGTGCGAGGTTCTCAAAGAAAATTGTGCAAAGAACAGCGAATGAGAACACCGCAGCAGGTCTAATGGCTACTCTGGCTGACTTGTACGCTCTGAAACCAACCACGTACAATAAGGTGCAACTCACACGACAGTTACTCTGAAGATGAAAGCAGGCACTAGCGCAACCGAGCATTTGAGCAAGTTCAACTACATTATCTTTCAGTTGTCCTCTATCAACGTCAACTACATTATCTTTCAATTGTCCTTATCAACGTCAAGTTTGACAATGTCGCACAGATAGTTTTTAGTGCCTGTCTATCAACGAGCATTGCCCTAAGAACAGCAAATGAGAAGACCACATAAGGTGTAATGGCTGCTCGGACTGACGTGATTGAGCTGAAATCAACAGCGTACAGTAAGGTGCAACTGCTGCAACCGTTAATGAATCTGAAGATGAAAGAAGGCGCGCAACGAGCATATGAGCAAGTTCGAAGCTATAACTACTAAATTGTCCTTTAACAATGTCAATTTTGAAGATGACACAAGGGCGTCGATGACGATGTGTTCGTTGCCAGAAAGTTGGAGTGCTTGGGTGACTGCTTTCACACACTCTCTGCTGGAAAGGACAAGCTCGATCAGATACGACGATATCATGTGTCATTTAAGCCAAAGAGAGGCGCAGGAGATACTCTAGTGAAACCTCAGATAATACTTCTGCCTCAAACCTTGATTCAAGGGGTAGAGTATCTGAGAGAAGCTCGAGTCGTGGTAGACGAAAGTCCAGGAATCATAAGTAGTAAGAATGTTGTCTGTTTTGGTTTGAAGAAGTGTTAATTGATCTTGGATCTTGAAAAATGTTGTCTGAAACCTACTTAATTTAGTCTGTTCTACAACATGTGATGATTGTTACCCTATATATTCACTTCCTGTTACCTTATTATATCTAGAGTTTGAGAAGGTTTATAAGAGCCCTTAAATGGTGCTCAACTAGTTGTATATGAACATCGGATTTTGTCCCGTTTATCGACATATTAGTGTCCCTTGAGCTCCATTTTTTACTCAAAGTTTGTAACCAGTTACATTTGTGTATGTTCTTTGAAAATCTTACGAAGAAGAAGAAAAGACTGATTAGTTGGTTTGTAAGTTGCAGAGTTACAATTAGAGGTGCAAATCAACCCATTAGGTTATTAATGGGCACCTATTAAGACCGATTTATTTTGATTTCATCTGACACCGTCATCACCATTACCAAAGTCAGACAAAATTAAACGGATCTTAACAAGTACCATTAACAACCCAATAAGTCGATTTTTTGAAGAACCCAAATAAGTCGATTTGACACGTCTAATTACAACCACATCTAGTGCGTTCCCCAATCAGGCATGATTGAGGACATCAGTCTGATTAAGTGGGATTTAGCTAATCAGAAAAAGCACAAAACGTTCGAGTACAAAATCTAAAAGTTTATTACAGTATAATAAAGGCAACGTCAAATCATTTGGTCATACATTTATATGATGACACAATAATACAAACTAACCAGTACCAATATCGCCACCTTTGCCTGCCACTAATCACCACAACAGATCTACCTTCACTCTAACAAATACAACAATAATACCAAACAAAAACCCAAAAATATTGAGAAGAAAAAAAAACATAAAACATTGTATATACTATGTGGACTGGCTGCCTTCTTCACTTATTACTTTTGGTTCCCAGCTTGGTACTGCTATACCAGTTACTCAACCGTGCTCGCCACTTGATCCGAAAATCATCTGTTATTATACATGTTCGTGACATTTTTGTCGCTGTCACCAAAATGTTGCTGCTCCATGATCTGATTCAGGTACTGAATCATTGCATGTGAAATGTGTTTGGTTGTTTAGCCTGTGCAAGCATTTGAACAACTTCTCTCATGGTTGGTCTCTCCACACTGTGCTCTTGAACGCATAAAACCGCGACGAAAAACACTTGCATTGCTTCGTCCATCGGAACAGTGTCTAGTCGTTTGTCGAGGATCTTTATCACCCCTTCTTTCTGTGAGTTGGTCTGAATCTTGGTCCACTGAACAATGTCCATTCCCTCTTCCCCAAATCCACCAACTGGCCTTCTTCCTGTGATGAGCTCCAACAGTACAACTCCAAAGCTATACACATCGCTCTTCTCATCAACTTTCAATGTGTACGCATATTCTGTTCCATGAGGCACAGTAAAAAAGTTTAGCTGGTTGTAAAAGTTCATAACATACACAAAACAAGTGAAAAAGTGAAACTGATTTGTTAAAAGAGACTTCGGTAAAGCCGCTTGACTATGATAGTTCTCACATTTAGTGAGACAACATGGAGTCGAATGAGACTAAAATACAGACGAGTCTCATGTGAAAAATGACTCATACAGACGTGATATATCCACTGTTCTATTTTGTTTTACTCCTCTGCACAACACAGGCAAACAACACAGGTAAGGTAAAGCAATGGGGGTGTGGGTGTAAAAGAAAAAGTTAGGGTTATGCCATATTCTTTACAGTTGTGCCACTTTCTAGGGTTTAGGGAAAGTAAAGCTTGGATCCCAAGCAAGATTCTTAATGGGTTGTATGGAGTTTTGTGGATTTTGGGTTCATATGGGTTTTTGGTCAAAAAAGTGGGTATGTGATTGGGCCGAAGGAACATGGAATTTTATGGTTTCAAGACATGTATACTGCATTACACTACACTGTGTGTAGAGAGCAATATAAAAAGCAAAAGGAGAATTTACCTATGTCAGTGGAGCCTTTGCCTATTTTGGAATCCATATGCCACTCCTACTTTGCTACTTTGGTAAAAAGTAAAGTACATACATATGAAAGGAAACATGTATTTTCTAGAGAAATACGCGTAATAAAACTGATTTTGTGTCTCTTCCTCCACATCTTAGTGCCTTTTGAACTTTATTTTTGATTAAAAATTTGTGACCTGTTTTTGTATGCGTACGTTTTCCTATCCTCTATTCATCTATTAATATTTTAATACCAAATTGAACAAAACAAATCAAGATCTGAAGTAATCATTCTCTCTTTTGTTATTGAAAGCGGCCGACTTAATCCACCAAGTCAGAGGAGACACATGGAATATGCTTTAATTACTTTAACAAAGTGCTGCATCAAAGTATATAGGTCAATTTTAGCTTATTGTGCCTACTTAGTAGCCTATTAAATTGCATGATTTTAATATTAAAAAAATAAAAAATCTCAAAACAAGAGCAAAATTAGGGTGTAACCGGAGACATTCCGTTTATCTCTCACTCATAACGTGACTCACATGATGTGTGAGATAGAAAAACAGTAATTCACGTGATGAATGAGGATACATCCCAGTTACATGCAAGAATCTCCGCTCGAATTGGAGTAATGATGTAGCAATAGAATTACCTGGAGCAATGTAACCGTATGAGCCAGCAACTGCAGACATGCATTCTGATGTTCCGGTGTCCTGCAAGAACTTGGCAAGCCCAAAATCTGCGACATGAGCCTCAAATTCTGAGTTGAGCAGAATGTTGTTGGACTTCACATCCCTGTGAAGAATCAATGGTGAGCAATCATGGTGCAGATAACAGAGCCCTTTTGCTGCTTCAATGGCTATGTTCAACCTAGTCTCCCAAGTGAGATACCCTCCTCTCTTCCCATGTAAAACTTCACCCAAGCTTCCATTCGGCATGTACTCGTAAACCAGCAGATTGGTCTCTTTATTTGAACAGAAAGCCAGCAATCGGACGATGTTCCGGTGGCGGATTTTTCCCAGTGTCTGAATTTCTGCAGAGAGGCCATTGTCGTGTGACGAGCCTTTGTTGATCCCCAACAGCTTCTTCACAGCTACTTGCTCGCCTTTCGACATTGTTCCTCTGTAGACAATCCCAGCTCCACCTCTCCCGATCACATTGTTATCCTTTACGCAGTCTAAGATGTCTTCACTTCCGAATTCAAGCTTTTGGAATGCTGTGAGCTTCCACGAGTTCGAATTTTTTCGCACCTTTCTGGTCTTGATGATTGCGAATGTTGCAAACACGAACGAGCAAAGCAAGAGTCCTAGAGCAAAGAGAAGCTTGAATTTGCCAAGGACATGAGAGCGCATGCCGGTTTGGTTGTGATCCTTTGATGATGAGGCTGAGGAGTAGTTGCATGGATTCGCAGAAGAGTCACAAAGCTCAGGGTTACCGACGAAGGATGTGGAGTTGAAAAACAAGTATTGCCCTGTTTGTGGGATTGGACCGGAGAAGTTATTGTGTGAAAAATCAGCAGACGTTAGGCTTTTCAAGGAGCCTAGCTCCTTTGGGAGGCTCTGGTTTAAGTGGTTCCACGACACGTTGAAGTAATTCAGTATGTGGATTTGAACAATCTGAACTGGGATTGGACCTGAGAGTTGGTTTTGGCTCAAATCTAAGTAGGTTAAAGCGATACAGTTTCCAATCTCCGGAGGTATTGTGCCCGAAAAATTGTTTCTGCTCACATCCAACTTGAGAAAGCTTTGCAACCGGCCTATGTCAGATGGGATTTCTCCGGTGAATTGGTTTCCACTCAATAGAAGAATCTGCAGGCTTGAGAAGTTTCCGATAGATGCAGGAAGGCGCCCGGATAAGCGGTTGCTTGACAGATTCACCTGACTGAGTTTTGAGGGTTGTTTGCTTCTTTCCTGCAGAAGCTGTCCAGTGAGATAATTGTTCTGTAGCTCTACTAGTGAGAGTTCTGGCAAGTAAAGAAAGCCCGGGGGGATTGATCCAGTGAGATAATTCTGCCCCATTCGGACTCTTACTAGAGTATCACATTTGCCAAGGTCATCAGGTAGAGGCCCAAAGAGAAAATTGTTGAGCAGAATTAAGATCTCCAGCCGCCTCCCAAAGCAAAGAGATTTTGGGACAACCCCGGTGAGCTTGTTACTCGAAAGATCAAGCTCAATCAGTTTGCCATTCTGACCAAGCTTTGAAGGAATGGCTCCAGTGAAGTTGTTATGCCACAGCTTCAAGACTTCCAAGTTCGGTAGCTCCGCGATAGAGCGAGGAATCTCACCGTGAAACTTGTTGATGAAGAGGTTCAGTAGTGTGAGCTCGTGGAGGCTAGAGAACTCAGCGGGGATATCTCCCGTCAGTGCATTGTTCGAAAGATCAAGAGACCTCAAGCTACTCAAGTTTCCCAGCTGAGCAGGAACCGAACCGCTGAGCTGGTTTGTTTGCAAGAACAAAGTGTCTAGCTTTTTCAGATTGCCTAGCTCCGGAGGGATTGGCCCCTCCAAACCGCAGTTTGCGAGGTCTAAATGAAACAGATTGATCAGCTTGCCAATTTCTGGTGGGATTCCGCCTTCAAATTCGTTGTAATATCCCAACAAAAGCTGCTGTAGGTTAGTGAGGTTTCCGAGCTCGCTCGGTATGTAACCGCTCAGGTCATTTCCCGCAATTGACAGATAATCAAGCTGCACCATGTTTCCATAGCTAGGAGGAATGCTCCCACTGAAGTAGTTCCCGCCAAAGTTCAACCGCTTCAGCCTCGGAAGCTGAGTGACACCTAATGGAAGTGATCCATTGAAATCGTTGTTGTAAGCATCTAGCATTACAAGCTCCTCCAACTTAGAAAACTCCAAATCCAAGCTTCCACCGAACCTGTTGTTGGAGATGTTGAGGTTTTGTAGCTCGGCTAGTTTGTGGATACCAGGAGGAAAAATACCCGAAAATCCATTTCCTGACACCGAAACATTGACAAGGGTGCGGAGTTCAGTGATCACTGGCGAAAGGGTGCCCGAGAGATTGTAGTTGGATATGTCAAGTGAGACTACTGATCTGTTGAGGCTGTCACACTTGATGCCAGCCCAAGAGCAGAGGAACATGTAGTTTGACACATTCCAAGTACTTAAAGAAGGATTTTTCGAGTCTTCGAAATTTTGTTTGAGAGAAACAAGAATTGATGCTTGCCTCCTGAGAGACGGATTAAGTGATGAAACAGAAGAAATACAAGTGAGGAACAGAAAGAGAGAGCAGAGGAAGACAGACATCATTTCGGAATTCGCCATTGAAGGGTTTCTGGATTATAGAACAACTGCAACCATTCCATTCATGTGTGATCTGATTTTTATTTTTTTTTTGGAGAGAGAGAGAGGGAGAGAGATGACCTTGGATACTATTAGTAAGAAGCTTTCAGCTTTGGCTTGGAATTTTGGAGGTCTTTGTAGCACAGCATGTTTTTGGTTGCATCTTTCAACTTTATAGAAAGGAAAAAGCAAAAGCAGCGTCACGCATTTTTTGCATATAAAGAGATTCATAGCAACAGCGGACCGTTTGATCAACCAATATTCAAAATTTGCTTTACCCTTCAAAGTCCTTTGCTTTATACTTATTATTCATCTAATTGAAAAAAAAAAAAAGAAAGAGATTAGACCCAAGTGAGAATTTTAAAGTGACAATCATAAGGAGGAAATCATTTCATCAAACCAAATTGATTGGAGGCTTGATATGCATTAATTCCAATTCATGTTCGTTTCAACCATAGTTCAACCATTGCATTGTAATATAATTTTGGTTTTGGTTGAAAAATATGAAAAGAAAGAAAGATGAAATGAAAACGACGAACTGAAAACAATTACATGTTCTTTTTCACTTTCAAGTTTTTGTTTTCGTATAATCTACTTCTTTTCTTTTTTATTCCTCCTACTACCGCCCTTCATCCTTTTTCATTTCTCATTTCTCCCATGTATTTCCTTCTAGCTCTAGTACAAATACTAAAACTAAATGCTAAAAAGTGATATGGTTATCAAACGATCACTTAATTTTGTTATTGTGATGGATACAATAAACCTGACTTTTCTTCTAGGTCTCACTTTGTTCTCTGGTTGGATACTTTGTTTGATACATGCGATATCAGTAAAAGAAACCAAACATATGACTTTGGTGTACGAATTAATACTTTTACTCGCTTCAGCTACAAACTCATCACTTTGATCAGATACCTTAACTTCTTGTGTAAACGTTGTTGCATTACACCAACATTTATACTTATAAATGAGGCCAAGAGGATTGATGAGGGGGTCTTTTTGGGTTGAACTAATGATGATTAACTAAGAGCCAAAGAAAGATATGATCAAGTTGGGAGAAGAAGCAGATAAAAGCTCCATGATTTCCAGCTTTTAAAGTGGACACATTAATTGGGTTCTTTTAGACCATCTTCCTTCTCTCGGCATTTTGATTGGAATATGTAGCAAAAGTACTTGAACAAAGTTGAGGTTTCATCGTAAAATCAATTAGTTATACATGAAGTAGCCAAATTACTTATAAGTATATGCAAGGTCCTTTCTTTTCCCGATGTGGGATTGATTCAACACGTCACAACTCAATTGAGTGACGTGGAGCTTAACACGTAAGACAACTTGTTCTCATACCATGAAAAAAGTTGAGGTTCCACAATAAAATTAATTGGTAATATAGCAAGTAGACCAACTTATATATAAGTTTATGCAAAATTCCTTCTCACCTCAATCTAAAATTCATTCTCTAACAGTACTCTAGTATATTATTAAGGAGGAGGAGGAGCCCTCCGTCCTTCCTCCTTCCACTTTTGCTTTAGACCAGAACGTGAAAAAAGAAAAAGCATATGGATTGATTTTGGAGATGTTGGGATTCATCGCCTTAATCTATGTCAGTCTCCTCGCTCTCCCTCCCTCTCTTTTTGTGGGCCTCTTTTGAATCTTTCTTTATTTTTATTTGGTCAATGAGTTATAATATGTAGTTCTCCCTAGGAAGCATAATTATGAATGCAATAAAGTCAGGTTTGGGAAGCTTATTACTGTTCAATTTTCTCTTTAAACCAACAACTCTCGTTAGGTTGAGGGATATGAGTTTGGTCAGTTGGTTGTCATATTGTTGCACTTAAGTTTGATTTTTTTGTTTTTGTAAATAAGTATTTTTGAATTTAGAAAGAAAAAGAACTTTAAACAGACAAATTGCAGTTTGATATATGAGACATAACCTTTTGTTTTTATGATTCAACAAATTACTTTTGTATATCTATCAAGCTATGATTTGTAAGTAAATATGAGTTTCTTTATATAGGCTTAATTATGCCAGTGGCTCTGAAACTATGTTAAACCTCAAATTGCCCTCTGAAACTCACAGTGATTCGTTTTACCCTCTCGAACAACATGTTCTGACTCACCTTGTATGTACCTATAAGTAATTGAGTTGTTCCTCATATTGCCAATTGGTTTTATAAGAGAACGTCAACTTTATTTATGGTACCAGGACAAGTTGTCTCATGTGTGAAGCCCAAACACACGTGCTCCATGTCATCCCATTTTTGTTGTCCACATACTAGGCTTGAAAGTTCACTACATGTGAGAGGACATGTTGAGAGTATGAATCCCATATCGAGAAAAGAATAAACCTTGCACGTGCTTATATGTAATTATACTACTTCTCATATTGTCAATTGATTTTATAGTAGCACTTCAACTTTCTTCAAGTTCGTCATAAACCGATCTCTTTTCCCCCTCCTTCCCTCCTTACGCTTTCCCCCTTCTCCCTCTCTTTGTTGACATGTTTGAATCTTTTTCACCTGAACTGAAGGACTCTAGGCCGATCTATACACATATAAATACGTACACAAAGTAGATTCCTCAAGTGGAATGAACCCTTGAGATAATATCATAAGGTTGCCTTGGTTTAAAAAGACCACAATAATTGACAATGTCACCAAACGGGACACTAAAGAAGATAAAAAAACTACTGCTTTATATTATGATTCAATTTTTAGAAAAAAGAAGACAAAACACTCGATTGATCCTCCCCCAAATGGAAATGGTGTCTGAGCTCGTGTAAGGTGATTGCTTGCTTCCATGCCTCTACACACTTTGATGATGATGCTGGTTCATGCACCAATGGTCCATCATCGCAATCATCATCAGCAGCGGAATCTTCCTTGCTAGTTGGCTACTTTTAGCCTTAATAATAATTATATGGATCATTGGACTGCATAACTAATGACCCTCCTAAAGTCACCAATATTCAACTCCATCTCCAACATGTTTGAACAAACATTTGGATTCACATTGTTGAGGAATTTTTCTTGCAAACATCAATATAAGTATGATTTAGGGAGTCGAACACGGGACTTTCGATGCATGGCTGATAGTTGCAGACTTGTAAGTTTTTTTTTCTCAGAGCAAGATGAAGCCCACACGCCACTTTGCCTAGTTGTATTTAGCTACCATGCCTTAACCTCTTTGAAGTATCTTGTCAAATATCTTGCCCCGAAGACATCCATGCTTAATGATAGCATTAAAAACACATATATTTATTCTCCACCAGACATTTGTGATCACTTAAGGGTTGAAAGTAAAACACAAAATACGTCTGATTATTCTCCACCATTGAAGTCCAAGTTCAACGGTGAGAGATCAATGATGACACGTATGTTGGTCTCCGAATGAGCACAAAATTGTGGTGGTTAAGTATAAATAACAAGTCTAGTACGTGCAGAGAGAGAGAATGAAAGTGATGACTGATTCAGTTAGGCTGACTGACTCATCACAAAAAGAAAGAAACAAACACTGATTAGGGTTTGGTGGAGTGTCAATGCAGCAGCACTACTGCCCTACAAACTGCCCTACAATGTTTTACATATGCGTGTCAATATATCTATATATATAGACATATATATATATATATATATATATATATCTTTTTAAGGATATGGACGAACGCAGTGATATTGGCATCACCAGATCTGCCTTTGAATCACCATATCTGAAAAGAAAGTGGCTTTATGTTAATCATCTCTTTAGCTTTAGTCGAGAAACCAATCGCTTACCTCCTTAGTGCCATAATTTGGTTGATGTTGCTGAGGATATCACATCGCTGTACTACTCCCACCACCTAACTACGTTTAATCCCTTATTACCTGTTAAATTTACTAAGAATTTTAGTTACCATTGATGTAACGCTAGAAATGACGTCATGCATACCACATAACATTAGTCATTCTTCGGAATTTTTGGTGAAGGGGTGTGCAAAATACGGCTTAAACCATTCAAACCATCCGAGCACACAATTTGGTCAGTTCAGTTTGACCTACTTGTCCTCTTACTCTGAACCAAATCTCTTTAGGAAAAAAATGACTTAACCAAACTGACCGCTAATTGAATTGAGTTTGTTCGATTATGCTATTAGTTTGAGGCATCAATCAAATCAAATCATTTTGAGCCGTGATGTTACATTGATTTTGAGTATTGTATGAGTCCTAAATCGAATTAAACTAACCATGCCCGCCTCTAATTTTTTTTTTTTTTTTGAACAACGATATTATCTACATTAAGGGCGAGGGGTAGGCTTATCCTGACAATGAGCTAGCAATAATATGATTCAAATTCGCCTTTGACGAGAATCGAACCTAAGACCTCTCACTTACAAGTGAAAAAGAATACCAACTAACATTACAGTTGTAATAATCATGTTCTTTGCATAATTTGTTCCCCATTAGGCTTTCTTTTTTGGGTCGGCCAAAGGATTCCTGGAAGGAAAAAGGCCTAAACAAAGGAAGCCCAAAAGGCCCATACCAATGGAAAGCCCAAACGGCCCACACCAATCTTTTGCTCATTATATATTTGAAATTTGAACAAAAAGAAATAGAACAGTGTCTCGTCGGACGAAAGTTCCCAAATTCCAGAGGGATCGACAATGAAGCAGCAATCCAAGGACCCATTCGAAGCGGCGTTCGAGGAGCAAGAAGACGACTCACCGCCCGATTCTCCAGCCGTCGCTGAAGCCGCGCGCGCCGCCTTTGGTGCCCTAGAAGAGGACGACCCTCTTCTTGTTCCTGGCCCGTCATCTTCGTCCGCGCCATCAGCTGCAGCGCCGAAAGCAACAGCAGTTACCAGAACAAGAACAACGCCAACTTCTTCTGCGACGGCGCCCTCCGCCTCTGCTCGGCCCGCTGTCAAGAACAAGGATGACGACGACGATGACGACGAAGACAACATGGATGTCGAGCTCGGAAAGTTCTCCGCCACCGGTGATCCTGACAAAATGGCCAAGATGCAGTATGTTGCTTTCCAATTTTCACTTTTATTTAACAGCATTTCATAATTCACCTTATTTTTTAGTAATTAATCACTTTTTCATAAACCCCAATTCGTAATTCAGCTTTTTTTTTTTTTCTTCAAGAAATTGAGTGTCTATTTTATCAATTTACTAATTAGGGTTTGTAGATAAAAGTGCTTTGTAACTTTATGGAGCAGATTCATCATACTTTGATTTATAGCAGTAAGGGGAAACACTTCGAACTCAGATATTTAAAGAGAAACCCGACTTACTTTGTAAAACCAAGGGATTTCGTAACTAAGAATCGATTAGAGCATGACTAGTGTATAGATGAGGGTTTTGTTTTCTCCAATTGAGCTGTTGAAGTGTTTTTGTTATAAAGCTTATCGTCGTTGGGGTGTTTTTTCGGGTTTAGTAAAACAAGGGGGAAGGTGAGGCAACTCGACTAGGGTATGAAGGGTCCAAGTAGGTTTTGAATGACAACAGTTTGAAACAAAAGTTGTAAGCTTGCTAGATGTACTTTGCAGTATTCTAATTTCTAAGTATGCTTGCTTCCTTGAGCTTGTTCTAACTTGCGTTGTATCTCATGTAATACATCTGGTTGGTGATTATTCTTGTCCTTCTAAACTCCTAGATTTGAATAATCTTTCAGGGCTATTTTATCGCAGTTCTCAGAGGAACAGATGAGTAGGTACGAGTCGTTTCGCAGAGCTGGATTTCAGAGAGCCAACATGAAAAGGGTGTGATTCCTTGTTACCTTTCCATAAAGAAGGCATTTCTGGAACCTGTATAGAATTTTCATATTTTCAACAGTAGCCATTTGGCATTAATGTTTGTGTGCATTATTTGTTGCAGTTGTTAACTAGCATTAGTGGAACTCCAAAAATATCTGCGCCAATGAATATTGTAGTGTCAGGGATAGCAAAGATGTTTGTTGGTGAACTTGTTGAGACAGGTATGTTATAAAAAATTTAAAGTAACATGAATGTTAATGGCCCAACATTTATTTGGCTTACCAAGAGCCTCTATGTTCACTTGCAGCCAGAATAGTGATGTCGGAGAGGAAAGAGTCTGGGCCAATCAGGCCATGCCACCTTAGGGAAGCATACAGAAGGTTGAAGCTTGAAGGGAAGGTACCAAAGAGATCACCGTCTAGGCTCTTCCGGTAGAATGACCAATTTCACGTTCTGGTGCTCATTGGACAGGTTACTACTCATAACCTTGTTAGATGTCATGGAAATCTATTGTGTGTTTGATGGCATTCTCATCCCCTACCTTTTAGGCAGTCGAATTGAGAACACCAAACCCTTCAAAAGGAAAACTGCAAATAGAAAACATATGAAAACAAGAGAGAAGCAGGTAGAGAATTTGTTATAGAACGAGGGTGTTTTTCTACCTAGAACAAAAATGCTGGTTTTCATCTATATGAAGTAAAGTTGCTTCAAAACTCTGCAACATGATGCTGTGATTGTCAAGTTCAAAGTCATCTAACCTTCATAAGTTAGGCCACTGTTATTCTCTTAAAGTTGTTTTTGAGATCCTCCCCGTCTCTTTGAAAGGTAAAAATATCACAAGTGGTGTCTGGTTGTTGGATAGGTTTGTTTTCTGAAGGTTATTTGGAAGACTTAGAAACATCAGCCCGTGAGTAAAACACGTCTGGTTAGTTTGAGCATTGATTAATGTGTGCTAGGAATACACGGGAATATCAGCCCATGATGGAAATGTGATCTTATGACTAGGCTCCTGATCTCAAGAACAAAGGATGAGATCACGATCCCATTGTTTGTTTATTCCGTGAAGAGTTAAAAATGTCAGCTGCCGATGATTCATTCTTTATAATTGGTTTAGCTGTAGCATACTGAAGATAGGAAGTCCTTTCTCATGTTGCTTTTTGCAACCCCAAACATGGTATATACATCTATTTGTTTCTTTTTCGTTTTTCTTTGAGTAGAAGGCTATTTGGTGGCACATTGCTTTACAGTTTACAAATCATTTCATTTTATCCTGACACAAAACTGTTTGATGAAATCTGTAAAATATACTATTATGTGAAGAAATTTATTACTGTGTTGTTCTACTTCTGTTCTAAATCGGTCTTTCTTCTGCTCATATTTGAAGGTCGACATATCTGGAAGTTGGAGCTGGGATGCAGTACATATACCATACGATTAAAGACCAGACGTATTGCACTTCATCATCACTTGTGGTAGTTTCTTCCTCTTCGATCGCGTTTTTTGGGAGACAATGAAGGTGCGATTTAAAGCACAATAACGATGATGTTGCCAGCTTCGTTTGTTGTTGCCGTTTTGACTTGTGACCCATGACACTTATGCTAGTAATTTGCCGTCCGTGCTATGTTGGTGCATATTTTTTCTCGCAACCAAGCGACTGATTGGATGTATTATAAGATATTGGACCTGTGTAGTCATTGTAATTTGTACCGTTCAGTTGCTGATACATTAAAATATTTTGCATGTGGATGAATGAGTTTATAAAGATACTGAATGTCACTGGGTCGGGTCGAAAATATATGACTTGGAATTCATTGGTTATTTCCGCTGCTGTTATTTATTTTTGGAAATACCCAAATGAAAATGCTTACATGCTTTTAAAGGGAAAATGGAATGTATTTTTTTTTGGTAAGCAATGATAACCACCATGGGGTGGCACGTTTTGAGTTCGATTTCTAGAATTGGTAGATCGCACGATGGTGGCCAGGAGAGCTTTTGTGTCTTTTTCAGCCCGCCCCCGGTAAGATGGATTGTGGTCGGTTGGTTCCCCTTTTAAAAGGGGAAAAAAGATCATATTTACATTAAGTAGGTAGGGAACTTAGATTAAGCTACACAATGGAAATAGTAGTTTAGTTTGAATTTAGTTTCGATGATATGTGAATTTTGGATCTTTCATGTATAAGTGAAGAGAAATATCACTTGTACTAAGTAATAAAACTTGATGGACGCTTAAGTTGCTAATAAAAGGGGATTAAATTGTGGTTTATATTTCGCTGATTGTTGCTTTAGCTTTATATTTTATTAAAAAAAATATGTAACTCATTATGTTTGTGTGTATTTTCCTTGATTTTTATATTTGTTGAATTGAAAAGTTGAAAACTAAATTGCATGATTGCCCATGGTTTGATGCACCCTCATTAGCATACCCAACAATTGAGCAAGTGTCGCAACATTTTGTATTTCTTTTGGTCGAGGTCACAAATTTGTGTTTTAAGACTTGAGCTTATTTTGTTTGAGGTCAAAATATATTTTTATGTTTTAGAGTTAAGTCAATCAACGCTTTGTGCTTTAAGGAGTTGTTAACGAAGAGAAAAAGCGTTTGTATGTCTATGTCAAAATATGAAATTATTTGTTGACCTCGTTTATCTATTGAGAAAAGTATGAAATTAATTACATTAGCAAAGTGTAGTTGGTACAATAAAAATAAAAATCCACAATTTTCGAGATATGGAGCTGAGGTTCGTTGTTGAACACGTCTTAGATGTACTATCAAAATTTTCCCAAACTACAACTCAATTAAGTCTTCGCCGAATATGCAATTGGCGAGAGCACAAGTGCGGCTACCCTTTTACCTGGGTAAGTTCATATCTAAGTAGAGATTAGGCCCAATCCTCCAATGTTTGTATAATGGGCTGTGTGAATACAGAGAAGCCCAAACCAAGTAAACGTGTCCAGAGCGCCGACCCAGCCATTGCAGCTAGTCTGCTAAGCACTGGTACAAGTGCATAGTGCGTCTTGTTGTTAGCCTCCAGCGGCAACCATATTTTAGTCGCGTTGTATAAATTTATGTTATCGCCCACTTGGGTTCTGCCTCTGCCTGCCTCTCTGCCTCCCATCTCTCTCTCTCTCTCTGATTGTCTCGCCAGACTTTCGACCTGCCTTCTCCTCCTCCTCTATCTCTCTCTCTCTCTAGCTCTTCAGCCTCCCCGTCGTTGTTCGTGCCATTGTTGATGAACAAATCCTCAGAAACAAACAATTGATTTCCGACAACAATTTTGACTCGGTTCTTCATTTGGGTTGTATCCAAAAAGGAGATGTTAATGCTGTGAGTTGGTAGTCCGAGAGGTAGAATTTTTCACCGGATGATGATGAGGTCTGCCTGCTGCTCCTCTTTTCATGTTTCTTGGTTTTTGTTTGCTTGATTGGTGTGCGATTCTCAGCGAATTAGTCCGAACCGTCG
The DNA here is from genome assembly GCF_041283825.1 of Pyrus communis. Classification (NCBI taxonomy): domain Eukaryota; kingdom Viridiplantae; phylum Streptophyta; class Magnoliopsida; order Rosales; family Rosaceae; genus Pyrus; species Pyrus communis. Next base: position 26,013,673 of record NC_142574.1, on the reverse strand, counting down.
ATTGGTTTTGTTGGCTTGTTGGTTCTTGGGATCAGGCTTCATCATTTCCTCCTGTTTCTGTAACTTTAATTTTTATTTTTTTCAATTTTCTGAACAATCGGTTGTTTACTGGATGAGAGATCTTCTCCTCTCTCTCTCTCTCTGATTTTTTCACTTGGGTAGAAATCAGCTTCTGGTTCCAATCGGATTCGGTTGCTGATGCAGAAATGCTTCGGCTCCCGCAGATAACAGAGCTCTCTGTCTCCGTTCTTCAGATTCAGCTTTCTGTTGTCAGCTGCAGAAAAATGGTGTTTGAAAACTGGTTTCGGTTTCGAATCACTCCTCACCAACATTCAAACCACTCTCACCAATACCCAGCTTCTGTTGACCAATTTCGATTCCCCGTTTTCAATCAGATTGCAAAATTGTTTCCAAAAATTACAGCTAAGATCTTGGGTTTTATCATCTCTTCAGTAAAACAGATAATCCTACCCAGAAATTTGATCTTGGAACCAGAAATTCTGAGTTCGTTTTACTTATTTCCTTCTCAATTCGTCCAAATTGAGGTCGATTTGTTCTTCGATTTAATGAATTCAGCTGCGGAAACGGATTTGCGTTTAGATTTCTCTAATGGGTTCTTGAATTTTGTTTTTTTAGGTACCTGAGAGTGAGCCCAGATTGCGTTCCTCTGAGCAATGGCAAGAAACCAACCGTGAGAACCATATCCAAAGACGACGGGATTACAGACACCGTGACAACAAACAGTGTAGTCACATCTCTAGAACCCACCAAACCCTTCAGATTCCGATCCCAACCCACGCCTCAAGACCCTACACAATCCCAATTCGGAGCCCGACCCACTTCCCCAGACGGCGAAATCCACCACCAGACCCAGCAGCGGCTGGACAAGAGTCCCAGCCGGACTCCCAGCCCAATCCGCGGCGCCGGCGACGTGCTGCTGCAGTGGGGCCAGAGAAAGAGGTCGAGAGTCTCCAGGACTGAGATCCGAGCTGTCACCGATGAGTCCTCTTCGTCAGCCCAAGCGAGGCAGGCTTCAAAGCTGCAGAGGAGAGACAAGTCCATGCAGCCGCCGCCGCCGCCCCTTCCATCTTCTTCCTCCACGACGTCGTCGTTTTCTAATGGCGGCAGACCGAGAAAGGAAGCCTCCGGGTCGCTTCCTAGCAGGTAACGTATACCAACCTTCCAAGTTTCAATGCCTTCCATTATTTTGTTTTTATTTCTTTCCTTTTTTCTCCCTGCGGATTAATAATATTTACCACTTTTAATGCATTTTTTACTGCTCCGGATCACTTGGTAGATCTTGCATTATATCTGTTCTTGTCAAAAATATTTAAAGTCCAGTCATCCAATCACGTTGGTTTTACTTTTTGGTCCTCCCATTTTTTCCTAATATATGCTATGATTTTATTTGGGGTTTTTTCCAATTAGGGTTTGCAGGCTGAGATTTTGTTTCTTCAGAGACTGTTTAATCCCTTGGTTCAAGATCTAAAATTTACAAACCCTTTGGGTCCTTTTTGGTACAACCAACCCATGTTCTTGTCCAACTGATCCTGTTCAATCCAACTTCAAAAACTACGGTTTTTTACAATTTTTCATTTGTTTGACCCTTTTACCCCTGGACACAACATAAAATTTCACTAATCATCCAACTCTCTCATGGTCTTTCAGTTTTTATCTCTCATAGGAGACCAAAGAGTTTCAAATGCTCTGTTTTGCTCACTCTGTTTTTTGCTTTGTTTTTCACTTTTTGTGAAGTGGATTTATAGAAAATCTCATCACCTTCCTTGAAAATCCTCCCTCCCAATTAACCTTTTTTCTCATTGGAATTTGTGGTACTGTTTTTAGATATTCTTGGAGATAGTGAGAGTATTTATCTAATTAATTAGTATATAATAGAAGGTTAATCATGCTTTTTCTTCATTTCATTGGGTCTTAAATCCTGTCCATTTCTGTTGTCTTTCCCTCTGATTAATTATCTCTGTTCTGGGAAAGTGTAGAAAAAAAAAAACCTCCGTCTGATCCCTCCCACTTCCAAAAGTCGCCACCTTTTTCATCCATCTAAATCTCCCCAACTCACCCATTTATTGCAATCTCCTCTTCTCTTCTGCCATGATCAGGAATTTGGAAGATCGATCTGCCCGCGTTAATAGGTCGCCATCGAGAAACCCTACTGGTGGCAGCAACGGCCGAGCCGCTTCTAGATCTACGGCGGGGAAAAGATCTCCTCCGCCGGAGAAAAATGAGAGAAAGGTGCCAGCTTGCTTGGGCAGGTCATCAGCAGCAGCCAAAGATGACAGCAAGCCAAATGGAGCTCAAGCTGAACGTGTGAATCATGCTGATTCTACTTTGTTGCAATCGGATCAATTAGCCACTGGTTCGCGAGCGGCGGCTAATTCCGCTGCCGCTGCGGCAGCGGAGAAGGTGAACTACGAAGTGGTGGAGTGGCCGAGAATTTATATTGCTCTGTCGAGGAAGGAGAAGGAAGATGATTTCCTTGCAATGAAAGGCACGAAGCTCCCTCAGAGACCCAAAAAAAGAGCCAAAAATGTTGATAGAACTCTGCAGGTATGTTAAAATTTAAATCATTGTTCTTCAATTTTATTTTTAATTGTAATTTTTGGGTTTAATAATTTAAATATATTTTTTTGTTGGCAGTATTGTTTTCCAGGGATGTGGCTGTCTGACTTGACAAGGAATCGATATGAGGTCAGGGAGAAGAAATGTGTGAAGAAGGTAATATGCTGCTCTTTCCTGCTGTTTTCCTCTTTTGTCTTTTTCCTCAGTTTTTAATAAATTTTAAATTTCCACACACCTTCATTAATATGGAAAAGGAAATATATTTTTGCTAGAGAACAAGATCCAACTAGATTTTGAGGTCAGTTGTTATGTGAAACGGGTTCAATGCAACCGTAGCGTTTCAGTTCAAAAATATATTGATATATAAATAAAAATTTACACATGATAATATGTTATTAGACTGAAACTTCGCCGATAGACACAATTCATGTAAGGTATTCGTATATAATTGACATTGCTCAAAAGTTTGCGACTAATTGTCATTCACTTTTTGTTTTCTTAGTGGAGGGAATAATTAGGTGCTTAAAGTGGAGAATAATAATATTTAACAATGTCTTTTCATACCAACATTAATAATATTTCTATTGGTGGTGAAAAGTGAAAAACAGCCTGTATTTGATTTATTTATGGAAGTATATTTTGACATTCTATTTTTTTTACTGTTTTAGACATGTTATTGCTTTTTAATTAAAATGGTCTTTGACATTATTATAACTCTTTATTTTAATATTTAAGATTTAAAACCGATAAAAATGATCTTTGAGATTGTCCACTGACAATCATTTTGGTATTTTAGTAAAAAATCTTTGTTAAATTAAAGAAACTACCTGTTCAAGAGGAAGAGTTGATTTTTAAAATGGTCTCTGAAATTATTATAACTCCTTATTTTAATCTTTGAGATTTAAAACCGATAAAAGTGATCTTTGAGATTGTCTACCGTCAATCATTTTGGTATTTTAGTAAAAAAATCTTTGTTAAATTAAAGAAACTACCGGTTCAAGAGGAAGAGTTGATTTGACAAAAATATCCTCAATTTAACAGAGATTTCTCATGGAACGGTGGGCAAACTTTGGACAATTTATATCAATTTTAAATATTAGGGATGCAAGGGAGGAGTTATGTCAATCTTATAAATAATTTTGGAAAAAAACAAAAAAAATTCCTCTTTTAATTCCAAAAATACAATGTTGTAGGAGCATGACTAGTTCTCAAATTTTGATTTCTTTGTAACGCCTAATAACTCCAAATTTTCTTTTATTTGTTTTATGCCAAGTATACAAAATTTAAGATAACAAAGAAGAGGAAATGAAATCACTTGACACGGGTATTCCATTAATAAATTAAATTACATAATTAATGCATTGAAATCATAAAATTAAGAATTATATAATATAGTTTAATTTGCTAATGGAATACGCATGTGAACTGAGATAGGAAAAGCAAAATGAAGAAGGCAACTAGTATTGTTCAGCAAATAAATAGATAAAATAGTAAAGGTAACATAATATTTTGGTCGACCCTTTTGGTGATTGTGTTGGCTTGCATGTGCAGCAAAAGAGAAGGGGACTCAAGGGAATGGACAGCCTCGACAGTGATTCCGAGTAGCCATCTTTTTATTTTAATTCCCCTAAATTGTATAATTATTCAAAATTATTATAGAAAAAAAAACAAAAAGTGTGAGAAATTCAAAAATCAAATACTGTTACCCCGGGTCAGGGGGTAAGGGCCCACTCACCGGCCTTTTCGTAGTCCACATGCCCCTGCTTTGTAGGACACAGTGTTCCTGCCGTCGATGTCGATGATGATGGTTTTTGTCATTTTGAGGATCAACGGCTGAGATGTTCTTGAGCTCTAAGGGGTAGTTATGAGATTTTAGACTTTGGGGTGAGGGCATTTTGGTCAGCAGAGGTCATTGACCGGAAAAGTGAGAAGTGTACGTGGCTTTTTGACTCGGTCTGTCTGTGACTCTGTGGACGCCACCCAACTCGGCAATTAGATAAACTAGAAATTTCTTTTTCTTTCTAAAATGTGTTTTTTATTTTATTTAAATTTGTTGGTTTCTGGCATCGATTAATTGATGTTGGCTATAAATATCTTTTGGAGTTTTTTTATGCTAATCTGGTGTGTAAAGCTTGCTTCTGTAATTCTCCCTTCAATAGCAAAGCTGTTTCACTTTTCTTTTTGTTACTAATTCCTCATAAAACACACAATTTTCTTATGCTTCGATGTATGTCTTACATGCCATTGTGTGAAACTTATTTTTAGTAAAAATATATTTTGAATTTTGAAAAAGCATTTCAAGTGCTTCCTGCTAAAAATACATAACTGGCGCTTCTTGAAAAAAACATTGTAAGTGCTTTTGGAACTTAAAATTATTTTATTTAAAAACGTTTTCAATTATTTTAAAAATATTTTCAAACGAGTGATGCTCCTTTTGCACACCAAAACAGGAAAAGCAAATGTTGAGATCTAACTAAATTTCATTTGACCAAATCTCAACAGTTTATTCGTGAAAAACGGTGTGATATAGACCCAAGCATGGCACCTGAGAGGACTTTGCTAACTTGTAGAATGGGCGGAGGACTTGGAATTTTCGACCCCATCGATTTCCTAGCAAGCTTCAGCTTCTTATATATTGACTTGTATCCTCACCTCAGTACCCAGCCATCTGCAACGAAAAAGAAAACTTGGTAAAAATGGATAGGTTCCATGCTTGCTTATTCAACCCTACTTTTCACCTCAACATTTTGCTCTTTCTGGTTTTGGCTTCTTCATATCTTTCAGTCACTGCGAAGTCATGCATCGAGGAAGAGAGAGGAGCACTTCTCAGCTTTAAACAACACCTCGCCGATCCGTCCGGTAGGCTTTCTTCTTGGGTTGGTCAGGATTGCTGTCAATGGGAAGGGATTTCGTGCAACAACCGCACTGGCCACGCTACAAAAATTGATCTCCGTAACCATAATTCTTATGAAGATCAGTTGGCAGGTAAGGTAACTTCATCCTTGCTTACCTTGAAACATTTGAGCTACCTAGACCTGAGTTACAATAATTTCCAAGGGATTCAAATTGTTTGCCAACTTCGAACTTTGAGCTATCTCAACATCTCATTTGCATCATCTGTGGGAGAATCTGAATTTCCCAAAAGCATTTTCAACCTTACTAACCTCCAAACACTTGACCTAAGTAGAAATTCTTTCACCGGTCCTTTTCCGCCCCAACTTGCAAGCCTCGAATCTCTGAAACACCTTGATTTATCTGAAAATTACTTCAAAGGTAGAATTCCCAAACTCCTTGGAAACTTTTGCAAACTAAAGACCTTAAACCTCGCTCGCAACGAATTTGATGGGGGGATTCAAGAGCTTTTGAGTGGTTTCTCAAATTGCACAAATAACAGATTAGAGTCACTAGATTTGTCTTCCAATGAGTTTGCAACAGAATTGTCTGGCTCCTTAAGAGTTCCAACAAGCTTGCAGCACCTTGACCTTGGAAGCAACTTGTTTTGGGGCTCGTTTCCAACTTCTTTTGGAAACTTGTCATCCTTGAAAAGTCTAAACCTTGGGAACAACAACATGAACGGATCTATTCCTGAAAGTTTGGGCCAACTCTCTGAGCTAGTTGACCTGGATTTGTTTGAGAATTCATGGGAAGGCATTTTAACAGAAACTCATTTGATAAATCTCACAAGACTGAGATATATTTATCTGTCCACGGAACGAGCTGTGCCGCTCATTTTCAATATGACTTATGAGTGGATTCCCCCCTTCCAGCTCCACACAATTTTCATTATAAATTGTAGTGTGGGTCCTGCCTTTTCTGTATGGCTTCAATCTCAGACTGAGCTACTTGATGTCTTCCTTGGTAGTACCAGAATCTCAGATTCTATACCAGAGGAATGGTTCTTCAACTTATCTTCCAAAGTTGAAAGTTTGGATTTATCTCGGAACCAAATCCACGTAAAGCTTCAATCCCAACTCAAATTTCCAAATTTATATTATATGGATTTGAGTCATAATCAATTTGAAGGTCCACTCCCCCTTTTATCTTCTGATGCCACTTACCTTTGTCTCGAAAGTAATAGTTTTTCTGGGCCTATTCCTTCAAATTTCGGACAACTGATGCCCAGATTAAGCGTTTTGAATCTTGCGGAGAATCACTTGAATGGTACAATTCCGTCCTCTCTATGCGACTTGCAGAACTTGGAAATCCTGTCCCTAAGGAGCAATCAGTTATACGGAGAATTCCCGGACACATGGAGTGTGTGGCCAAATATATTGGTTGTTGATGTGGCATACAATAATCTCTCTGGTAATATTCCAAGTTCAATGGGTGTCCCGAGTTCTCTGTTTATATTGAAGATGAACAATAACAATTTCGGCGGTGAAATTCCTTTCGAGTTGAAAAATGCAACTTCTTTGAGCTGTATTGATCTTGGAGGCAACAAATTAACCGGAAGTGTTCCTTTATGGATCGGATCAAACTACTCCGAGTTGTCTACGCTGCGTTTGCATTCCAACTTTTTAAGTGGGCACATCCCGCGCCATCTTTGCAATCTTCCCTTCCTTCACATCCTAGACCTCGGCCATAACAATCTTTCAGGGACTATTCCCAAGTGTTTGAAGAATTTGACTGCTTTGAATTTCATTCCAAACGGTAATCATACAGCGGCTTCATATTATGATATGCAAACAACAGTCATGGCGAAAGGAAGCGAACTAGTTTATTACGCGCCTGCTTTGAGATGGGTGTACAGTATTGATCTTTCATCAAATAATTTAGAGGGTGAAATTCCTGAAGAAATGACTAGCCTCATTGCATTGGGGACCTTGAACTTGTCAAGAAATCAGTTAAGGGGGAACATTCCCTCAACGATTGGAAATTTGCGTTGGTTGGAAACTCTTGATCTCTCACACAATCGCCTTTCGGGACAAATTCCTCAAAGTTACTCCTCTTTGTCGCTCTTGGCTCATGTGAACTTGTCTTTCAACAACTTGGCTGGAAGAATTCCTTCGGGCAACCAACTCCAAACGCTCGAGGACCCATCCATTTATGAAGGCAATCCATTACTCTGTGGGGTACCTTTAACTAAGTGCCCTGGAGATGAAACACCGCCTTTTCCCTCTAGTGATGCAGGAGATAATAAAGATGAAGACGATAATGGAAAGCTTTGGCTCTATGTCAGTATCACACTCGGCTTCATCACAGGCTTTTGGGGAGTTTGTGGCACATTAATCGTAAAGAAGTCATGGAGGTATGCCTATTTTCGTTTCTTTGATGATATGAAAGATAAAGTAGCATTAGCAATTACATTGAAAGTGGCTCAGTTGCAAAGAAAAATATGATTCGAAATAATGTACTGAACTCGTAATAGTATTCTTACTATGCGTGATGCTTTTTGTTGGTCTTTGTAATGTGTAATAAGCTACTAGAACACGATGTGTTCCGTTTTAAGTACTTCAGTTGTTTGCTTTGATTAAGATTTAACTTCAATTGTTTGTCGGAAGTTCGAAATTCAAATTTGATGCAGATAAAAATAATAATGTTCTAACAACAGTTGCATTCAAGGACTTAATTAGCTATTCCAACAAAACAAAAATGTGGATTTACAAAACGCTGAATAAGTTTACAAAGGAACATGTCTTGTATAACATATATCCAAATGAAATCTGAGCCACTCCCAAAACGCTGGAGATCTGGCAGATTCCGATTGGGCTCAAAACCAGGAACATCTTATGAGCACCTTGTGGCAATGACGGATCCAAACTTCTAACATTGGGTGGTCCTAGTATTGAACTTGAAGTATCCGGAATCGGATCAGAACCATCCAAAATTGGAGTTAAAACTATTACAAATAAAATTGTCCAGACTAATCGATAATGTTTTCACATGTTAATATCGTTCCATACTTCTAACTTCTACACATTATCAATTATTAAAACAAAAAATCATATCCGTTAATGAACAAACATATCTATTTATATATATATATTAACTAACACATGATCAAATCAAATAGTAAAAAATCATAAATTACAATCTAATAAGCATAGCAATAACTATAATCTATTAGAAATTCAAAATTTTTCATCCATTATACATCTATTTCAATAGCATCCTGTATTATTAATTTGGGCTAAGATTAGAAAGCTTAGTTAAATTTAAAAAATAGGACATTATCAAAAAATGAAAAATAGAAATTAAGAAATTCAGTGGTGGTGGACAGGAGAGGTGGAGCAAGTGGTGGATCCGTGGAGGGTTGGTAGGTTGTGGACGGAAGGAAAAAGGGAATTGGGAATAGGAGGAAAAAGAGATTTGGGCTTTGGGCATTACTAGAAAACTGTCCTCTCTCTGTATCGAATTTTCAAACTATAATCGACAACAGCTATGAATAATATCTACAGAAAAATTCACTCAAAAGGCTGCAGCACTACAATCGCATTCTCAAATGCAGTAATTAGACAATGCACATTTTACTTGAGTAATTCCCACAAAACCACAAATTAATAGTCATCACCAAATAATTGAAAAACCATGAGATAGGCGAATCAATGCGATAAAATAAGCAGTTCAGTTTGCATCAATATTATATTAAGTTGACATTGAGAATCAATATACAATCAAAATGGCGAATTCGGAAGTATATGTTAACAAAAGTTGCAATCGCTCCAGTTCGCTTATATGTTTGAGTGTCAGTGAGGATTTTGACGATTTAGAAGATGCACCTCAGATTGATTGATGGGACAAAGTCTCTTACATTAACCGGCATGTTGATTTAACCTAAGCCTCATTCTTTTTCTTTTGGTTCTGAAAAAAAAAAAAACATGAAAAAGATAAAGCTTATCATTCCAATTGTAATTGGGATAAAATATTCTTCACTTTTTTTTTTTTTTCCAAAGCTTTTCAATAAAGAAGAGACTGTTCGTATGGTTTGACGTTTTTCATGCCAGCAAACCTTCTCCAATATTCCCAATGGTCAAACAGTAGTAAAAATGTAATGAAGATGGAGACTACCCCAGCTTGTCTCTGATTAAATGCATGTAGATACTGAATTTTGTCAAGTTTTTACCAGATTGACTGCAGCAGATGATACTTAGTATCAATGTCTTATAATATGTGTTATGTATATGCTTTTTGTAAACATCTTTTCCCTACATTTTTTTAGTAGAACTCAACTGAATTAGCTATTACGAAAGAGAGAATGTCAATCATGTGGTTTATTATTTCATTGAGATTGATGGTGTCTGTCAGATTTAGGAAAATGAGATCAAACACCGTTCTGATTTTATGACAGATTTTCATTTTTAGGAATTAATTTGTGGAATAGAATGCACATTGTTGCCCTGGATTTGGTTTTGAACTGTGCTCTTATTTGTAGTATCTTATGCATAGATTGAGTGCTCGAGAAAATTTTAGGTCACTGATTCATGAAGTATGAAATGTTCTCTTGCATTAAAATTGGTACTAGCTGTTCCTAAAGTCGTGTTATGCGTGAACTCCTCATTAACTTTCGCATGAACTACTAATTATGCGATTGCTCTGTTTTAATTTGTAAAAATATTATATCTTCCCTACCATATTAGATCCTTATTTTCAAAGTGAAGTTTCCCCTTCTATTAGCTTTAGTTCTTTGGATTTTACAAATATCAACAGCCTCTGGAAGTCGGTGTACTTAACTATCGTCGTCTCTCACACAAGTGAATGCTTAAATTGCACCAGTTGAAGGTGTAAATGTATTGGTGGCCTCTTCAATTTATCTATTAAATTGGTACCGATGAGGATGTCAGATCATGTTAGGGTCCAGTCTTTTAAGTTTTGACCGAGTTCATCTATCTTGCATTTCAGAGAGTGGTCTACATATTTTCTAAGTAAATTCAGTAGTATAATGATGCAAGTGCAACTAAAGAGATAACATCTGCAGACATGATTTTGCAAAATCATAAAACTCTTAAGAGTTTGAACCGTACCGGAAAGTTTATGAGTTGAAGAAGGACCCTACTTAAGTCGGCAAGATCACAAGCTCTTGCAGCTTCTCCTCCATATCAGAACCACCTGCAGTCCAAATTAACAAAGATTCAATGCCAAATCAAAGAACAAATCGGCGATAATTTAAACAAAAACCCCTAATTATTGTTGTAGAGAGAATTCATATCAAGATAAACTACATTATTTGATTCGAATTGAATCCAAAAGCAGCATAAACATGAAGGACCCTAAACCCTAAACCCTAATCCGGAAAGTTTATATGAGTTGAAGAAGGACCCTACTTAAGTCGGCAAGATCATAAGCTCTTACAGCTTCACCTGCAGTCCAAACTAACAAAGATTCAATGCCAAATCAAAGAAAATCAGTGATAATTTAAACAAAAACCTCTAACTATTGTTGTAGAGAGAATTCATATCAAGATAAACTACATTATTTGATTCGAATTGAATCCAAAAGCAGCAAAAGAAAACGAACAGAGCAAGACAAACCCTAGAAACAAACAGACCAAAATTAAACTCAGCATATCTCTCCGTCTCTCCTTCTCTCAGTGCAGCCCATAACGCTGCTTGCTTTGCTGCACCTCTGTCTGTCTGCAAGATTTCTCCTTGTTTCCCTCTCTCTCTTCTTCTCTATCTGCAGGCCGTACTCTTGTCTGCAACAACACTCCCTCAATCCCATCGAACGAAGCAGACAGTATCCCCAAATAGCAAACATACAATGACAAAAATACCCCCACAATTTTCTCCCCTGTCCGTCCGATCTGAAATCTAAACGGGTCCAAGAGTAACTTTGCTTGTTTCAAGACTGGGCCGTTTTGGTCCAGGCCTAGGCCTCTGTCTGGGCCTTTTGAATGCAAGCCGAACCTGGCAAATCCGTAACAAAGCAAATTTTTTTGTAGATAGGCAATTTGGTAAATAAATCAAAATCAGGGTAGTTTTACTTTAGGTTATGAAAAGTGTCAAAATTTCCTCCTCAACATTGGACTATAGTAACTAGCAGAGGATGCACACGCGATGGTGTGGGATTAGAAATTCTATTACAGTACTATTTACATACAAAAAATAACACTTGAATGTGTGTACAACTAACTGTACATACTATTTACATACAAAAGTTTAGGTGGATATATATTTACTAGATATGCTAGATGGTGTACCAAGAGATGTTCATTCATCTCACATTGGGTTGTTGAGGTGCCTCATCTTCTTTCTTGTCTATGTTAGCTTCTCTACCGTGTTGTTCAAACATAAATGTGTCATGTTCATGAGACTTACGATCAAGAGCCTAATATGCAAGATTCGCCGATTACAAACTCAATCATAATACAACGAATAAAATTATATACACAGTATTACGAACATAATTTCAATCTTCTACTAATTCGACGAAGCATGGAAACGTACAAACAAGTGCAACATATAACCAAAATCATGCACCTTTAACTTCAGGTGCTTGTATCATTAGTAGTTGTCATCATTGTAGTCATTTTACTAACATAATTATCATCACCTCAAGTAATTAAGTATGTTTATCAAATTGCCCCTCTCGAGGCCACTAATTTTTCCACAAAAGTTTTAGATATCTCATTCCCAACCATACATCCAAATAAACAAAAATTAAAACTCTACAGTACCAATACACACAATGAAAACTCTAAAACTCATGTCCAAAGTAATATCAAATGATAGCATTTACTCAATTTTAAGAAGTTGAACAGAGAAAGGTTAAAATAAAACTAATCTAAGTTCGAGATCTAAATACCTGAACAACATCAGTAAAGATGCATTCTTCCTTTTCAAGTAAATGGTGTCACATGTAGTGTGTTAAGTGTACATTTTGACAAGGATGACGGGATAAGACCGAGAATGCTTTTCCAATTGGATTACAACAATTATTGCATATACTAACCTTAGGTATGTATGGTATCAGCTTAAACCTTGTATTTCTTTATGCATCATCCCCCTTGCAAAAAAATATGTAACTACGGCCATCTTTGTGTCAATTCAATGTTTTTTGTTAGCCCCATATGTAATGGAACCTGGTCATGAAGGAAAGTTATAACTTCAACATGCCTACTAACCAAATGAGACCTATGCCTATTCGTCATTGACATGTATAAATAGACTAAACCCCAACCAACATATAGCAACTACATATTGATTAACAAATAGCAAGAAATCAAATCTTACATACTGTTATGTATCGCACTGAAAATTTTATCATCGTATTAAGTGTATAATTATAAATCAATTCTGTTGATTTTGAGACCCCGGTCTGTATTCTACCGAATAGTTAAGTGTATAATTATAAAATGAAAATTTTATCATTTTGAGACCCTGGTCTGTATTCTACTGAATAGTTATACCCCAAAAGTTTGACAAGCCAATTCTGTTGATGTCGAGTTGTAATACGTTGCTCGATAAAGTACTTGATTGGCTTGTGATCTGTAATGATGCAAAATTGTTGGCCTAGCATATATGGTCTCCAATGTTGGACGGCAAAGACAATAACTAACAGCTCTTTGTCGTAAGTGGAGAGAGCAAGATTTCGTTATGATAAAGCTTTACTAAGGTAAGCGATGTGGTGGCTTTCTTGGCATAACACGGCCTCTATGCCGATATTTAAAAAAATATATTTAATTATAGGCCCAATTGTGATTTGTTCAAATATGGGCGTTGGGATGTGGCTTTTATAAGCATGTTTGGTTACTCAAATCTCTCTCACAGCCGATGTGGGACTCTCCCACCCACTTCCATTTTTCTTTTTTTTTCTACTTCCTTTCCCACAGCTGATGTGGGACTCTCCCACCCACTTCCTTTTTTTTTTTTTACTCTAAATAAAACCTCTCACATTTGACTTGAAATACATAAGTTGTATTTTTAAAATTTTACTTGTAGTTATTAAATTTAAGTTGTATTTTTTTAATTTTAGTTGTAGTTTTTAAATTTAAGTTGTTGTAGTTTTTAAACTTAAATGATAAATTATGTTTGGTCCTTTGACCCTCGGTTGGAAACGATTTTTTGTGACAGGGCTACAACAAGCTCTATGGCCCTCGATTGGAGATGGAGGCAAATATGACACTGTACTGTTCATTAAAATATTAATATCTTAGAGGGCCAGAAGGCTAAAACGAGGGCTGGCCAGAGGGCTCATTTTAGCTCTATGGCCCTTCAAAATATTAATATTTTAATGAACAGTACAGGGTTATATTTGCCTCCATCTCCAACCGAGAGCCAAACATAATTTATTATTTAAAAACTACAACTTAAATTCAAATCCAATAGCTAAGTGACGTCAACTAGCCATTGGTAGCTGACATCATGCTGACACATATATTCCAACACTCCCCATTTGTCGTTCTCTATCTATATTTCTCACTCACCCCTTTGACATGTATATTCCACTAGCAAATTAAATTACATAATTAATGCATTGAAATCATAAATTCCACTTTTTCACCTTAAAAGTATGAATCATCTAGTTTAATTTGCTAGTAAAATACATATGTCAACTGAGATTGGAAAAGTCAAATAGAGAAGGTAACTAGTATTTTTCAACAAATAAATAGATAAAATAGTAAAGGTCACATAATATTTTGGTCGACCTTTGTGGTGATTGGGTTGGCTGGCATGTGCAGCAAAAGAGAAGGGGACTCAAGGGAATGGACAGCCTCGACAGTGATTCCGAGTGGCCACCTTTTTATTTTAATTCCCCTAAATTGTATAATTATTCAAAATTATTATAGAAAAGAAAAACAAAAAGTGTGAGAAATTCAAAAATCAAATACTGTTACCCGGGTCAGGGGGTAAGGGCCCATTCACCAACCCTTTCGTTGTCCACGTGCCCTTTCTTTGTCAGACACAGTGTTCCTGCCGTTGATGTCGATGTTGATGGTTTTAAATTTATTGGTTCGTGGCATCCATTAATTGATGTTGGCTATAAATAGCTTTTGGCGTTTTTTCATGCAAAGCACGCTTCTGCAATTCTCCCTTCAATAATTCATTCGTGTAAAACGTGCAGGAAAGTGAATTGGACCCAAGTCAGCCTGAGAGGACCTTGCCAACTTGCGGAGGACTTGGAATTTTCGACGCCATCGATTTCCTAGCAAGCTTCAGCTTCTTATATATTGACTTGAATGCTCACCTCAGTAGCCAACCATCTGCAACAAAAGGAAAAACTTGGTAAAAATGGATAGTTTCCATGCTTGCTTATTCAACCCTACTTTTCACCTCAACATTTTGCCCTTTCTGGTTTTGGCCCTTTCATATCTTTCTGTCACTGCGAAATCATGCATCGAGGAAGAGAGAGGAGCACTTCTCAGCTTTAAACAACACCTCACCGATCCGTCCGGTAGGCTTTCTTCTTGGGTCGGTCACGATTGTTGTCAATGGGAAGGGATTTCCTGCGACAACCGCACTGGTCACGCTACAAAAATTGACCTCCGTAATACTTATCCAGGTCGGTTGGGAGGTGATGAAGAGTGGGACGAGTCAGCTTATGAAGGGTCTTGGTTGGCAGGTAAGGTAGCTTCATCCTTGCTTATCTTGAAACATTTGAGCTACCTAGACCTGAGTTACAATAATTTCCAAGGGATTCACATTGTTTGTCAACTTCGAACTTTGAGATATCTCAACTTCTCATCTGCATCATCTGGGGGAGAATCTGAATTTCCCAAAAGCATTTTCAACCTTTCTAACCTCAAAACACTTGACCTAAGTAGAAATTCTTTCACCGGTCGTTTTCCTCCCCAACTTGCAAGCCTCGAATCTCTGAAACACCTTGATTTATCTGAGAATCGCCTCAAAGGTAGAATTCCCAAACTCCTTGGACACTTCTGCAAACTAAAGACCTTAAACCTCGCTGTCAATGAATTTGATGGGGGGATTCAAGAGCTTTTGAGTGGTTTCTCAAATTGCACAAATAACAGATTAGAGTCACTAGATTTGTCTTTCAATGAGTTTGCAACAGAATTGTCTGACTCCTTAAGAGTTCCAACAAACTTGCAGTACCTTGACCTCGAAGCCAACTGGTTTTGGGGCTCTTTTCCAACTTCTTTTGGAAACTTGTCATCCTTGAAAAGTCTAAACCTTATGGGCAATAACATGAACGGATCTATTCCCGAAAGTTTAGGCCAACTCTCTGAGCTAGTTGACCTAGATTTGTCTGAGAATTCTTGGGAAGGCATTTTAACAGAAACTCATTTGATAAATCTCACAAGACTGCGATCTATTGTTCTGTCCACGGATGGAGCTATGCCGCTCATTTTCAATGTGAGTCATGAGTGGGTTCCCCCCTTCCAGCTCCACAAAATTTCCATTATAAATTGTAGTGTAGGTCCTGACTTTCCTGTATGGCTTCAATCTCAGACTGAGCTGCTTGATGTCACCCTTAGTAGCACCAGAATCTCAGATTCTATACCAGAAGAATGGTTCTTGAACTTATCTTCCAAAGTTGAAAATTTGGATTTATCTCACAACCAAATCCGTGCAAAGCTTCAATCCCAACTCAAATTTCCAAATTTATATTATATGGATTTGAGTCATAATCAATTTGAAGGTCCACTCCCTCTTTTATCTTCTGATGCCCATGTCCTACATCTCAAAAGTAATAGTTTTTCCGGGCCAATTCCTTCAAATTTCGGACAACTGATGCCCAAATTATCATATTTGAATCTTGCGGAGAATCACTTGAATGGTACAATTCCATCCTCTCTATGCAGCATGCAAACCTTGTTACACCTGTCCCTGAGGAGCAATCAGTTATACGGAGAATTCCCGGAAGCATGGAGTGTGTGGCAAAATATAATGGTTGTTGATGTGGCAGACAATAACCTCTCTGGTAATATTCCGAGTTCAGCAGGTGTCCCGAGTTCTCTACGTATATTGAAGATGAACAATAACAATTTTGGCGGGGAAATTCCTTTTGAGTTGAAAAATGCAACTTCTTTGAGCAGTATTGATCTTGGAGGCAACAAATTTACCGGAAGTGTTCCTTTATGGATCGGATCAGACTACTCCAAGTTGTCCACTCTGCGTTTGCACTCCAACTTTTTAAGTGGACATATCCCCCGCAATCTTTGCAATCTTCCCTACCTTCACATCCTGGACCTTGGCCATAACAATCTTTCAGGGACTATTCCTAAGTGCTTGAAGAATTTGACTGCTTTGACTTTCTTTCCATCCAATAATTATACAGTGCCTTCATATGATGAGGTGCAAACAACAGTCACGGCGAAAGGAAGAGAACTCGTTTATTACGAGGCTGCTTTGAGATGGGTGTATAGCATTGATCTTTCATCAAATAATTTAGAGGGCGAAATTCCGGAAGAAATAACCAGCCTCATTGCATTGGGGACCTTGAACTTGTCAAGAAATCAGTTAAGGGGAAACATTCCCTCGACTATTGGAAATTTGCGTTGGTTGGAAACTCTTGATCTCTCACACAATCGTCTTTCGGGACAAATTCCTCAAAGTTACTCTTTTTTATCGCTCTTGGCTCATGTGAACTTGTCTTTCAACAACTTGGCCGGAAGAATTCCGTCGGGCAACCAACTTCAGACGCTCGAGGACCCATCCATTTATGAAGGCAATCCATTACTCTGTGGGGTTCCTCTTTTAACCAAGTGTCCGGGAGATGAAACACCGCCTTTTCGCCCTAGTGATGCAGGAGATAATAAAGATGAAGATGATAACGGAAGGCTTTGGCTCTATGTCAGTATCACACTCGGCTTCATCATAGGTTTTTGGGGAGTTTGTGGCACATTAATCGTAAAGAAGTCATGGAGATATGCCTATTTTCGTTTCTTTGACGATATGAAAGATAAAATAACATTAGCAATTGTATTGAAAGTGGCTCGGTTGCAAAGAAAAATTTGATTCAAAAAAATGTACTGAACTCATATAGTATTCTTACCATGCGTAATGCTTTCTGTCGGTCTTTATAATGTGTAATAGGCTACTAGGACACGATGTGTTCTGTTTTAAGTACTTCAGTTGTTTGCTTTGATTAAGATTTAACTTCAATTGTTTGTCTGAAGTTTGAAATTCAAATTTGATGCAGATAAAAATAATAATGGTCTAACAACAGTTGCCTTCAAGGACTTAATCAGCTATTCAAACAAAACAAAAATGTGGATTTACAAAACGCTGAATAACTTTACAAAGGAACATGTCTTGTGTAACATATATCTAAATCAAATCTGAGCCACTCCCAAAACCTGGAGATCTGGATGAGTGCCCGCCTCCCCCGACCTTGGCAGATTCCGATTAGGCACAAAACCAGGAACATCTTACGAGCACCTCGTGGCAATAATGGATCCAGACTTCTAACATTGGATGGTCCTAGTATCGGACTTGAAGTATCTGAAATTGGATCAGAACCATCCAAATTTGGAGTTAAACTATGAGAAATAATATTGTCCAAACTAATCGATAATGTTTTCACGTGTTAATATCGTTCCATACTTTTAATTTCTACACATATCAATTATTAAAACAAAAAAATCATCAGTTAATGAACAAACATGTGTGTGTGTGTGTGTTACTTTAGTATAAAGTAGGGGGAGGATGGCACTGTGCAATTTTGGGTTGATTTCATTTTATTTACGTCCATGCCACTGGTTGGCTTCGTGTGTTTGGGCTACTGGAGTTTGTTTGCTCATCCCACCCCTCCCTCTCTCCTCCTAGCTTTCCTAGTCTCTGTCGGTGACTCGAGTAAATTGATAGCAACCAAAAAGATATAATAAAAAAACTAATCACAAAGTAATTTAATAAATTTTTATATATAAAGGATCACATCAAAATGGAAAATTCGTCTGCCATAAACACTTTATTTACAAGAGGTTGAATCGCCAAAATGATGTCTGAAATTTGCATAATAAATCACTTTGGTCATTGATATTTCAAATCAATAGAAGTGGTTCATGAAATTGTCCACCATCCATCATTTTGGTCATTCCGAAGCTCTTAGCCTGCTTCTTCCTCACTTCTTCCTATTATTTCTGCAGTTTGTGGCTATGCAGGGAAAAAGACAAAGTTTATGGAATGGTGCATGGGCACCAACTGAAAAGAAGGAATGGAAAAAAAAAATAATAATAAATAAAAAGGATGGTGCTTTTGAAAAGGTGAAAGAAAAAATAATAAAAGGGAAGAGGCGCATCGGCAGTGCATCACCACATAAATAAGAATAATGTTATTCATATCATATTTTTATACCATATTTTCATACTATTTTAAATAATATTTGATGTAGACAATCGCATCATTTGAATTAATCAAATTTTTAAATTTAGTTTATTATTTAATAAACTAATAATTAAAAAAAACTAGTTAATTAAATGATGATTCCTCTTCTTGGGTTTTGCAAATTTTTCAAATAATGTGAATGTTCACATCAAATGCTGCTTAAGATGGTATAAAAAAATGGTAAGAATAGTATTACTCTAGAAATAGTAGTAAAATATAATAAATAAAATAAAAAGGAGAAATGGGGACAAATGTTTCTAGAGCCATGTGGATGAAAGTCTTCATGTAAACAATAAAGACTTGAATTATCAGTCTTAAAGTCTTCATGTGCACAGTGATGTTACAACAGGTTTTTCATCTGACAATTACAAGAAGCAAACTAACCTTATTTACAAAGTCTTCATGTAAATAGTAAACAATTGAATTATGAGGCTTAAAGTCTTTATGTGCACAGTAATATTTGCAATTATCAGCTTTCAAATTCTGCATTTGGGCCATCCACCATATTGATAACATTAAAAATAAAAAACAATATAGACAATCATTGAAGAGGACATTAGTCTAATTCAAATGATCAGTTCTTTTATTTCAGAGCAATATTCTAGTGTTGTAATCGTCTGCTCTCTCTCTCCGCCGCGACCGCCGCCAGCCATGCCTCCTGTCATCTAACTATCTATCCTCTCCAAACCACCACCGATTTAATCCCGAGGTATACACTTTTTGGTTTTTCATTTTCATTTTAATTTTTATTTGTTTGATCGGTAAAGGGTTTTGTATTTATTGTATTACTAGGAGAAATAACCTCAAAGAGATGAGATTTTGTATTTGATTTCTGAGTATTTGTTGTTTTTGTATAAGAATCACTATTTGGATTAATTGTTGATTTTCAACCTTTTGTCTTTGTTCTTAATATTTTTGAGTTCCAGATGTTAAATACCAGGTTTTTTCATTTAGCATCTTATGAATTTTATGAATTACAGATTCTGCAGTATTTTCCAAGTAGGTGGAAACAAGCACAAGGGAAAACTTTATCTGCATATTCATACATTTTATTTCCTTCAGTTATCCTTGCATTTTACAGTGAGCTAAAGGTAAGCCCTTGCTGGCTTTGATTGTGAATTTCGATGTTATATATAGTTTCATAACAGTACTCTGTTGTGTACTTTCTGTCAACAGATAGATCTTATTGAGTGTCAGATTTTACTCACAGACCCGCCTCTTAATCCTTCAAAGAACCGTGAAAAAATGGTTTGTTTTTTGTTTTTTGTTGTGTGAAGACAAATATCATGCCGAAATGATTAGTCATATGGAAATGCTAAGATCGCAAAATTTCTTTTCGTATCAAACTATTAGGAATGCAAATCTCACCATCTGCAGTTTTTCGTTGACATAATTTTGATCCACACTACATTTTTCATTGCTTTCAAATCTCACTTGTTGTTGCTTGCTTTCAACTTGGCAACAAACCAAACTCATTTGTGGGTTGGTTTATTTGTAATGTTGTATGATGAGGTGGTCGTTTCTGTCTATACATGTTTCTGTTTAATCTATTCTATCCGTTCGATGCACTGCACTACCAGCGGAAGCGCGACATTCATGAACTATTTTCTTTCAATTCCTCCTTAAACATGAGAGGGCATACTAGCATAAGCTGTTTGGCACAAGATTATTTAAAAGTTATGTAGTCGACTCATTTTTCGTGTCATTTCATGTTGGTTGGGTGAAGTTTATTTGGATTGTTATGAACCTATAATTATGTTATTCGAATTGCAGTATATAAACTCGGTTATTTACTTCTCACGCCATTTAGGCACAAAAATTGTTCCTGCATTGAGTTCTTTATATCAAAATTGAACAAATTTAATTTTCCTTTATAATCAAATGCATCGAAGTAATTGTGAGTTGTATGACATGATTGTTCAATTATGGCCTTGGCCGAGGCCCCTTGCAGTTTACTGAACATTTCATCTACGCCTTGAGCTTTCATATTCTTTGTTAGGCCAAATTAGTTGTGTTGGATTCAAAATATTTCTAAATATTTTTTTTGGTGTGCTTTTGGTCTTTTAACTAAAATTTCATTAGATTTGGTTTTTGAATTTGAAAGTCTCTAAGTTGCTAACAAATTTACTTTGTTTGCAAATATCAGAAATTTGGATTGTTGGAGGAAGAAGTTGGTTCCTTGCCATTTTGAGGTATATAATTATATGCCCTCATTTTTATTCAAAGCCTAATTAGTTATCGACGTTTTTTTATTTATCTTTGTGAAGCTTTCATGCTTGGATTTTAAATATATAATTCAATTTTCTTCGTTTGAGCTGAGAATGGAAATGGGCTTCTTTCTATTTTGTGCACGTATCTGTATCTGTCCATTTATGTAAAGCTTGAGATAACTAAGGATATATTTCTACCAAACCCCATTCCAATTGAATGGTTGGTGTATTTGTTCCCGACAACATTCGAATTGGATAATTGGTTTATTTGTTCTAAACTCCATTATAATTGTATTTGTATTTTTGCCGTTTATGGATGATTGGCGTAGCTGCTATGATTGTCAGATTGTGTATGTTGGTTATTGCTTAACTGAGCGAATAAAGTTAGCAAAAAAGTAGATGCTATGTCAATGTATGTGAATGGGGAGTGTAGTTATGAAATATATGATTACATTGATCAGGGATAATGAGTGTCACAGAGTCCTAACTGAGCAATGTATGTAGTGACTCGGTGTAGATGCTGCGCTTTGAATTTGGTGAGTTTTTTTGGGAAAGGGTTTTCAAGTTTTTTGGTTGAATTTATCTTGCTTCGTTTTATTTTTTCAGATGTACAAGAGTAGAAACCTTCCGTACAGAAGCTTCACATCCTCCCTCAACAATTTGTGTGTCTTTATGTCGAAATTATTCATGTCTTCCTATATTACGGTTTCAAAAACGATTTTGATATTGTCAAGTTTCCCTGAACAGATTTAATGAAAATGTTTTCCAGCATCTACGGAATCAGACATAGTGAATGCAAACTTTAATCTTCGGATTTTCTCATTGTTGCAATATGTGATAATTTATTTAATCCTGTTAGCCTGCTCCTCGATCAACCAAAAGTGTCTTAGCTGTTATATGCTTTCTTATTGTTAAATCGGTTGTGATTCTATATAATTCGTGTTTCTGAGTGTAAAATTGTTTATGTAATCTTACTTTCGCACTCATAACAAAGTCTCAAGCCAAAAAAACCCAAAGATAGATAAATTACAATTTGCTTTTCACACGCGCGCCTGAATAACATCCATCATACCAGTGTTTGCTAAATTACTATTTATGTTTTTTGCTATAGTGCAGAAGATGTCCGCCCACATAAAAAATGAATGACCGTAGTCTCCGTTATCAGTTGCTACAAAGGCATTCTCCATGTTTTTGCCATTGAACATATGTGCTTGAAAACTTCCTTGCTGAATCGACAACAGTACAATTTTTATGCTTTTTGTTAACTGCTAAAATAGGTGCTTGGCCTGCAGGACATGTATTTTGCCACCTTAACTACAAGGGCAAAATATGTGTGGGCTGCATCTTGCTTCTGTTTCTTCAGTGTCTTATGGAAACAAGCATCCTGCATCTTTTTTGCTTTGAACATTAATGCTTGAAAGATTAGTTGTTGAAACAAGAACACACTTTTATGCCTTTTTTTGTTTAACTGCTAAAATATTTTGCCATCTTAACTTGAAAAGCAATATATGTGTAAAATGCATGTTGCTTCTGTTTCTCAACATTTTTTGCAACCATATCTTTTGTAATCAGCTCTGTTCAATGTATATAAAAGCCGAACTGCTTATCTTACCAACGCCGTTCACTCATTTATCATTTTTGTTCGTTTATGATTATGTTGCATTTTTTTTAGGTTAAAATGTGTCTTATTCATGTGGTTAAGGTGTGCATTCAAGTCTCGCAACAACACGTGAGCATTTGTACTAGTATTAACTAACACATGATCAAATCAAATAGTAAAAAATCATAAATTACAATCTAATAAGCATATAGCAATAACTATAATCTATTAGAAATTCAAAAAATTTCATCCATTATACATCTATTTCAATAGCATCCTGTATTATTAATTTGGGCTAAGATTAGAAAGCTTAGTTAAATTTAAAAATTAGGACATTATCAAAAATGAAAAATAGAAATTAAGAAATTCGGTGGTGGTGGACAGGAGAGAGGTGGAGAAGGTGGTGGATCCGTGGAGGGTTGGTAGGTTGTGGATGGAAGATAAAAGGGAATTGGAATAGTAGGAAAAAGAGATGTGGGCTTTCGGCATTACTAGAAAAATGTCCGCTCTTTGTATCGGGTTTTCAAACTATAACCAACAACAACTATAAATAATATCTACAGAAAAATTCACTCAAAAGGTTGCAGTGATACAATTGCATTCTCAAATGCAGTAATTAGACAAAGCACATTTTACTTGAGTAACTCCCACAAAACCACAAAATAATAGAGTCATCTCCAAATAATTGAAAAACCAAGAGATAGGTGGATCAATGCGATAAAATAAGCAGTTCAGTTTGCATCAATATTCTATTAAGTTGACATAAAAAATCAATATACAATCAAAATGGCGAATTCGGAAGTATATGTTAACCAAAGTTGCAATGGCTCTAGTTCGCTTCTATGTTTGAGTGTCGGTGAGGATTTTGATGATTTAGAAGATGCACCTCAGATTGATTGATGGGACAAAGTCTCTACATTAACCGGCATGTTTATTTAACCTAAACCTTATTGTTTTTCTTTTGGTTCTAAAAAAAATAAAAAAAAAATAAAAACATGAAAAAGATGAAGCTGATCATTCCAATTGTAATTGGGATAAAATATTCTTCACTTTTTGTTTTTTTTCAAAGCTTTTCAATAAAGAAGAGTCTGTTTGTATGGTTAGAGGTTTTTCATGCCAGCAAACCTTCTCTAATATTCCCAACGGTCAAACAGTAGTAAAAAGGTAATGAAGATGGAGACTACCACAGCTTGTCTCTGATTAAATGCATGTAGATACTGAATTTTGTCAAGTTTTTACCGGATTGACTACAGCAGATGATACTTAGTATCAATGTCTTATAATATGTGTTATGCATATGCTTTTTGTAAGCTTCTTTTCCCTACATTTTTTAGTATAAGAACTCAACTGAATTAGCTATTTCGAAAGAGAGAATGTCAATCATGTGATTTATTATTTCGTTGAGATTGATGGTGTCTGTTAGATTTAGGAAGATGAGATCAAACACCGTTCTGATTTTATGACAGATTTTCATTTTTAGGAATTAATTTGTGGAATAGAATGCACATTGTTGCCCTGCATTTGGTTTGAACTGTGCTCTTATTTGTAGTATCTTATGCATAGATTGAGTGCTCGAGAAAAATTTAGGTCACTGATTCATTAAGTATGTAGTGTTCTCTTGCATTAAAATTGCATCAGTTTTAACTCTCCTCATATATCAACAGCCTCTGGAAGTCGGTGTACTTAACTCTCCTCATCTCTCACACAAGTGAACGTTTAAAATTGCATCAGTTGAAGGTGTAAATGTATTGGTGGCATCATCAATTTATCGATTAAATTGGTACCGCTGAGGATGTCAGATAGATCATGTTAGGGTCCAATCTTTTAAGTTTTGACGGAGTTCATCTATCTTGGATTACAGAGAGTGGTCTACATATCATCTAAGTAGATTCAGTGGTATAGTGTAATAATGTAATGATGCAACTGCAACTAAAGAGATAACATCTGCAGACATGATTTTGCAAAATCAAAAAACTCTTAAGAGTTTGAACCGTACCGGAAAGTTTATATGAGTTGAAGAAGGACCCTACGTAAGTCGGCAAGATCATAAGCTCTTGCAGCTTCTCCTCCATATCAGAACCACCTGCAGTCCAAATTAACAAAGATTCAATGCCAAATCAAAGAACAAATCAGTGATAATTTAAACAAAAACCCCTAATTATTGTTGTAGAGAGAATTCATATCAAGATAAACTACATTATTTGATTCGAATTGAATCCAAAAGCAGCATAAACATGAAAGGTAAAAAATTAAGAAACGGAGAACCAAAATGCCAAAATTAAACTCAACAAATAAGAAAACGAACAGAGAAAGACAAACCCTAGAAACGAACAGGCCAAAATTAAACTCAGCATATCTCTCTCCTTCTTTCAGTGCAGCCCATACCGCTGCTTGCTTTGCTGCACCTCCGTCTGTCTGCAGGACCTCTTATTCTCTCTTCGTCTCCATGTGCAACAACAACACTCCCTCAATCCCATCGAATGAAGCAGACAACATGGTCTGGAATCCAATCACAAAACTACCCCCACAATCGTCACCCCTGTTCGTCCGATCTGAAATCCTAACGGGCAAAAGAGTAGTTTTGCTTGTTTGAAGACTGGGACTGGGCCGTTTTGGTCCAGGCCTTTAGGCCTCTGTCTGGGCCCTTTGAATGCAAGCCGAACCTGGAAAATCCATAACAAAGCAAATTTTTTTGTAGAATGGCAATTTGGTAAATAAATCAAAATCAGGGAATTTGTACTGTAGCTTATGAATAGTGTTAACTAGCAATGCTGCCAGCGCGATGCTGCAGGCGTGAAATTCAACATGTTCAAATGCATTCTTAAACAGTATCAATTTGAATGCAATTTATCAAAGCACAGGTTGCAACATATCTTGTAATTTGTTCATTGTGGAATTATTTTGTGATAAGGTATTGGAAAAACAAAGTTTAAACTTGTTATAGAACAATATTTCAATCAAATAGATATGGGATCACATTAACCATAAACTATTACAATATTCCACAGTTCATTACATTAGCATTTCTAGCCATTAGAACCTCGAAGACATAACTAATCAGTGTTATAGAAACTTACCAAGAAATTAACAAAAGGGAATAGACGACCATAAGCTTCATTCGGTTTCATAGCATATCATATTCGTTTAAGAAAACCTCCCTGCAGTTTGTCCTTCAACAAATCCTACTCAGAGTAAAAATAACAGTAATAACTCATAGGAGGATAAAGTATAACCATTAAATTAAATTCAATAGAACATAAAAAACAATTTGACTACCATACATAATAACTCATAGGGATTTTATGTGGTCTTGCAATCAAAGTGCTTGATAAGAATAATGTGAAAAAAAAATCTCATCACATTACATATTAAATCAATGGACAAGAGTGGCAAAGGCTAGAAGCATGAAAGATTACCATGGAGTGGGTGCTCATGACAATCCTAAAGAATCTATGGGAAAGCGTTATAGCCATTTGTGTAGCAAATTTCATGAAATTGCTTCCTTAGCTATCAAACGTGACAAGTTAACTGTAAGATCCCACATCGTCTAGGGGTGTGAATCATGTAAGTCTTATATGTATATTCCCATCTTTACCTAGCATGAGGCCTTTTGGGACCTCATTGGCTTCGGGTTCTGTAGGAACTTCAAAGTTAAGTGAGTTCGTGCGAGAGCAATCCTAGGATGGGTGACCTACTGGGAAGTTCTCATGTGAATTCCCAAAAACAAAACCATGAGGGCGTGGTCAAGACCCAAAACGGACAATATCGTGCCACAGTGGAGTCAAGCCCGGGATGTGGTGGGGGCTCGGGGCGGGATGTGACAATTTGGTATCAAAGCCAATCCATGGTCCGAGGTGTGCCGACTAGGATGTCGGGCCCCTAAGGGGGTGGATTGTAAGATCCCACATCGCCCAGGGGTGTGGATCATGTAAGCCTTATATGTATATTCTCATATCTACCTAGCACGAGACCTTTTTGGAGCTCAATGGCTTCGGGTTCCGTAGGAACTTCGAATTTAAGCGAGTTCGCATGAGAGCAATCCCAAGATGGGTGACCCACTGGGAAGTTCTCGTGTCAGTACCGTGAAAGCGTCGGGGCCCAAAACGGACAATATCGTGCTATGGTAGAGTCAAGCCCGGAATGTGATGAGGGCCCGGATCAGGATGTGACATTAACTGAGTATGCACACATTTAATTGAGATACTTAAAGACTTGGAAGAAATAAAGAAAAGCCTTGGTGAAAAAGATTGCGCAAGTGGTGTTCAAAAAGGTTGATTCAACTGGTAAAGAACATGTTGAGATAATGGTTGAGCCCAATAATTGTGAAACAACAATTGTTTGTGGAGTTAAGAGAAAAGCTACAGTCAAACGTCCACGTGGTCGACTGAATGACCCACTTGAACAAAAAAAAGTCTAAGTCAACATCCAAGAGTAAAAAAACTCTCGCAAGACGACAAATAGCTATGGAGGTACCTAAATTGTATTCTTTGCATGTACGAAGTGATTAATGTGTTATCTTGCAAATGTATTTTATTTTTTTGGTCAAAATTTTTTGTAGGAATTTACTTGCACATGTGAAAGTTCACAAACACTCCTGGATATTGGACATGAGGCTCATTTATTTGATAGCTTACCTCAAGTAAGGACTTTTAACTCTTTTAATGTTAATAAAGTTATATCAAAATTTTATTTGTTAGGCATAAGAGTTGAGCTTGAGAGTTC
This sequence comes from Pyrus communis, assembly GCF_041283825.1. Classification (NCBI taxonomy): domain Eukaryota; kingdom Viridiplantae; phylum Streptophyta; class Magnoliopsida; order Rosales; family Rosaceae; genus Pyrus; species Pyrus communis. The sequence continues at coordinate 25,986,341 of NC_142574.1, read as the reverse complement.
AAACTTACTCTTTAAACATAAATGTAGGGATATGTCAATGTTGGTACTGGTTCAGAACAACATTTTCAAGCTACATGTATTGCCTTACTTTGAAGGAATAATGTATTGCTAGTCAATAAGTGGAATCCTCACAAAACCCCTCAATTTCCTCCCTCACCCTCTGCAACAACGGCACATCCCTCACCTGCTCCCTCAATCCGGTCCGTCGGATTTGGAATGTAGTCAGGGCTAAAATAGGCATTTAACGTTCTGGGCTTTAATCATTCAATGGACACCACCGAAGCCCACTTGGGGCCCAAAAAGACCCAAATTCTGTCAGTGGCAGAGATGTAAATCTCCCCAACTCACCCATTTATTACAATCTCCTCTTCTCTTTGGCCATGACCAGGAATTTGGAAGATCGATCTGCCAGCGTTAATGGGTCGCCATCGAGAAACCCTACTGGTGGCAGCAACGGCCGAGCCGCTTCTAGATCTACGGCAGGGAAACGATCTCTTCCGCCGGAGAAAAATGAGAGAAAGGTGCCAGCTTGCTCAGGCAGGTCGTCAGCAGTAGCCAAAGATGACAGCAAGCCAAATGGAGATCAAGCTGATCTTGTGAATCATGTTGATTCTACTTTGTTGCAATCGGATCAATTGGCGGCTGGTTCGGGAGCGGCGGCTAATTCTGGTGCCGCTGCAGCAGCGGAGAATGCGAACTACGAAGTGGTGTAGTGGCCGAGAATTTATATTGCTCTGTCGAGGAAGGAGAAGGAAGATGATTTCCTTGCAATGGAAGGCACAAAGCTCCCTCAGAGACCCAAAAAAAGGACCAAAAATGTTGATAGAACTCTGTAGGTATATCAAAATTTAAAGATTTTAAATTTCCACCCACTCTCATTAATATGGAAAAGGAAATATATTTTTGCTGGAGAAATAGATCCAACTAAATTTGAGGTCTGAGTGTTATATGAAATGGATTCAATGCTACCGTCACATTTCGATTAAAAATGTATTGAGATGTGGAGAAAAAACTTACACATAATGATCTGTTATTGGACTGTAAGTTTACGTGATGGTGAACACGATCCCTATAATTCATTTCTTTATAATTGACATGCTCAAAACTTGGTGATGAATTGTCATTCACATTCACTTTTGTTTTCTTAGTAGAGCGAATAATTAGGTGCTTCAAGTGGAGAATAATAATAATAATATTTAATGTTGTCTTTTCTTGCCAACAATAATATTATTTCATATACTGGTGAAAAGTGAAATGCAGCCTGTATTTGATTTATTTATGGAAGTATATTTTGACATTCTATTTTTTAGTGTCAATGACATGATTTTCCTCTGTCTTTTTAGCTAAAATGGTTTATGATATTGTCGTAAGTTTTCATTTTGATTTTTGAGATTTAAAACTGATAGAAGTGGTTCTTGAAAATTTTCACCGTCAATTATGTTGGTCTTTTAGTGAACAATCTTTGTTAAATTGAATAAACCATCAGTTCAAGAGGAGAGGTTGATTCGACAAAAATACACTCAATTTAACAATGATATCTCATGGAACGGTGAAGAACCATTTCTATCGATTTTAAATATCAAAAATAAAAGTAAAAGAGTTATGTCAATTCATAGGCCATTTTGGATCAAAAGCCTTCCTCTTTTGAATTCAAATCTTTAAATGGTAAATGTGTTAAATAAAATTATAAAATAGTAAACGCCACATAATATTTTGGTCGACCTCTGTGCGTGCATATGCAGCGAAAGCGAAGGGGACTCAAGGGAATGGACAGCCTCGACTGTGATTCTGAGTAGCCATCTTACTATTTTATTCCCAAAAATTGTATAATTATTCAAACAAATTACAGAAAAAGAGAAGAAAAAAAAGTGAGACTTGAGCCCCCAAGTTTCAGAAAATCAAAAATCAAATACTGTTACTGGGTCAGGGTGTAAGGGCCCACTCACCGGCCTTTTCGTAGTCCACCTGCCCTTGCTTTGTAGGACACAATGTTCCTACCGTCGATGTCGATGGTGATGGTTTTGTCATTTTGATGATCAACGGCTGAGATGTTCTTTGGGCAATCAGGGGTTGTGAGATTTTGAACTTTATGGTGGGGGCATTTTGGTCAGCAGAGGTCACTGATTGAGAAAGTGAGAAGCAAGCGTATGCACGGGGATAGTTAAAGGGCAGGTTTCAGCCTCATGACTCGGTCTGAGTCGTCTGACTCTGGACGCCAGCCAACTCCTGCGATTAGATAAAAGTAATATTAACTAGAATTTTCTTTTTCTTTCTCAATGGTATTTTTTATTTAAATTTATTGCTTTCTGACCTCGATTAATTAATGTTGGCTACAAATATCTTTTGGTCTTTTTTCACTTCTCTCTTTGTTACTGATTCCTCATAAAACACAAATTTTTGCTATGCTTTGATGTATGTTTTGCACGCCATTAGTAAAACATTGTGCTGAAGAGAATTAGAGCATACTAAAAACAATGTGCGGACTTTTGATGTAAATATTTTGGAATCAATCTTTAATAAAAATACAAATGTTGAAAATGTACTTCAAGTACTTCCAACTAATTGGTGCTTCTTGTAGAAATCATTTTAAGTGCTATTGAACTCAAAATTATTTTTACTAAAAGTGTTTTGAGTTATTTTAAAAGCACTTCCAAACGATTGCTCGTGCACACAAAAACACAAAAACATAGGTATTTCTCAACAGTTCACTCGTGAAAAACGGTGCGGGAAAGAGAATTAGCCCCAAGTCTAATCAAACTTAGTGGAATTTGCTAACTTGTAGAGTGGGCCGAGGACTTGGAATTTGCGATCCCATCAATTTCGTAAAGCTTCAGCTTCTTACCAGAAACATGTCTTACACGCCATGAGTAAAACATTGCACGGAAGAGAATTAGAGCATACTAAAAACAATGTGCGGACTTTTGATGAAAATGTTTTTGAAATTAATCCTAAATAAAAATACAAAAGTGAATTTTGAAAAAGCATTTCAAGTGCTTTCTAACAGAAGTACATAACTGGTACTTCCTTCAGGAAGCACTTTAAGTGCTTTTGGAACTCAAAATCATTTTCTCTAAAAGTGTTTTTCAATCATTTTAAAAGCGTTTTCAAGCGAGCGAGGCTTCTACTGCACACCAAAACACGAAAAGCAAAAGTTGAGATTTAACTAAATTTCGTTTGGTCAAATCTTAACAATGTATTCATGAAAAACGGTGCATGAAAGAGAAATAGATCCAAGTCTAGTCAACCTGAGAGGACTTTGCTAACTTGTAGAACGGGTGGAGGATTAAACACAAAATTTTACTATGCTTCGATGTATGTATTGCACTCCATGAGTAAAACATTGTGTTGAAGAGAATTAGAGCATACTAATTAAAAACAATGTGCAGACTTTTGATTTAAATGTTTTTGGAACCAATCTTTGATAAAAATGCAAATCTTGAAAAAGTACTTCAAGTGCTTCCTACCAATTGGTGCTTCTAGCAGAAAGCACTTTAAGTGCTTTTGAACTCAAAATCATTTTTTTTAAAAAGTGCTTTCATTCATTTTAAAAGCACTTATAAACGAGTGATGCTGCTCTTGCACATCAAAACACAAAAAGTAAAGGTATTTCTCAACAGTTCACTCGTGAAAAACGGTACGGGAAAGAGAATTAGCCCCAAGTCTAGTCAAACGGAGTGGAATTTGCTAACTTGTAGAATGGGCTGAGGACTTGGAATTTTCGATCCCATTGATTTCCTAAAGCTTCAGCTTCTTACCAAAAGTATGTCTTACACACCATGAGTAAAAATTGTGCGGAAGAGAATTAGAGCATACTAAAAACAATGTGCGGATTTTTGATGAAAATATTTTTAAAACTAATTCTTAATAAAAATGCAAAGTGAATTTTGAAAAAACACTTGCAATGCTTTCTACCAGAAATACATAACTGGGGCTTCTTTCAGGAAGCACTTTAAGTGCTTTTGGAACTTAAAATCATTTTCTCTAAAAGTGTTTTTCAATCATTTTAAAAATGTTTCCAAACGAGTGATGCTTTTACTGCACACTAAAACACGAAAAGCAAAGGTTGAGATTTAACTAAATTTCATTTGGTCAAATTTCAACAATTCATTCGTGAAAAATGGGGCGGGAAAGAGAATTAGAAGTGCTTTTGGAACTTAAAATTATTTTTTGTAAATGTGTTTTTCAATCATTTTAAAAGTATTTCCAAGCGAGAGAATGTCAATCATGTGATTTATTATTTCGTTGAGATTGATGGTGTCTGTTAGATTTAGGAAGATGAGATCAAACACCGTTCTGATTTTATGACAGATTTTCATTTTTAGGAATTAATTTGTGGAATAGAATGCACATTGTTGCCCTGCATTTGGTTTGAACTGTGCTCTTATTTTTAGTATCTTATGCATAGATTGAGTGCTCGAGAAAAATTTAGGTCACTGATTCATTAAGTATGTAGTGTTCTCTTGCATTAAAATTGCATCAGTTTTAACTCTCCTCATATATCAAAGCTGTTTCACTTTTCTTTTTGTTACTAATTCCTCATAAAACACACAATTTTATTATGCTTCGATGTATATCTTACATGTCATTGTCATTGTGTGGAACCAATTTCTTAGTAAAAATATATTTTGAATTTGAAAAAAGCATTTCATGCTTCCTACTAGAAGGGCGCTTTTTGGAAAAAGCATTGTAAGTGCTTTTGGAACTCAAAATTATTTTCTTTAAAAACGTTTTCAATTATTTTAAAAACATTTTCAAACGAGTGATGCTCCTTTTGCACACCAAAACACGAAAAGCAAATGTTGAGATCTAACTAAATTTCATTTGACCAAATCTCAACAGTTTATTCGTGAAAAACGGTGTGATATAGACCCAAGCATGGAACCTGAGAGGACTTTGCTAACTTGTAGAATGGGCGGAGGACTTGGAATTTTCGACCCCATCGATTTCCTAGCAAGCTTCAGCTTCTTATATATTCACAGAGGACTTTGCTAACTTGTAGAATGGGCAGAGGACTTGGAATTTTCGACCCCATCGATTTCCTAGCAAGCTTCAGCTTCTTATATATTCACTTGTATCCTCACCTCAGTACCCAGCCATCTGCAACGAAAAAGAAAACTTGGTAAAAATGGATAGGTTCCATGCTTTCTTATTCAACCCTACTTTTCACCTCAATATTTTGCTCTTTCTGGTTTTGGCCTCTTCATATCTTTCAGTCACTGCGAAGTCATGCATCGAGGAAGAGAGAGGAGCACTTCTCAGCTTTAAACAACACCTCGCCGATCCGTCCAGTAGGCTTTCTTCTTGGGTTGGTCAGGATTGCTGTCAATGGGAAGGGATTTCGTGCGACAACCGCACTGGTCACGCTACAAAAATTGACCTCCGTAATACTTATCGAGATCGGTTGGGAGGTGATGAAGAGTGGGACGATTCGGCTTATGAAAGGTCTTGGTTGGCAGGTACGGTAACTTCATCCTTGCTTACCTTGAAACATTTGAGCTACGTAGACCTAAGTTACAATAATTTCCAAGGGATTCAAATTGTTTGCCAACTTAGAACTTTGAGATATCTCAACTTCTCATCTGCATCATCTGGGGGAGAATCTGAATTTCCCAAAAGCATTTTCAACCTTTCTAACCTCCAAACACTTGACCTAAGTGGAAATTCTTTCACCGGTCATTTTCCTCCCCAACTTGCAAGCCTCGAATCTCTTGAACACCTTGATTTATCTCATAATCACCTCAAAGGTAGAATTCCCAAACTCCTTGGAAACTTTCGCAAACTAAAGATCTTAAACCTCGCTGGCAACGAATTTGATGGGGGGATTCATGAGCTTTTGAGTGGTTTCTCAAATTGCACAAATAACAGATTAGAGTCACTAGATTTGTCTTTCAATGAGTTTGCAACAGAATTGTCTGGCTCCTTAAGAGTTCCAACAAGCTTGCAGCACCTTGACCTTGGAAGCAACTTGTTTTGGGGCTCGTTTCCAACTTCTGTTGGAAACTTGTCATCCTTGAAAAGTCTAAACCTTGGGAACAACAACATGAACGGATCTATTCCCGAAAGTTTGGGCCAATTCTCTGAGCTAGTTGACCTGGATTTGTTTGAGAATTCATGGGAAGGCATTTTAACAGAAACTCATTTGATAAATCTCACAAGACTGAGATCTATTTATCTGTCCACGGAACGAGCTGCACCGCTCATTTTCAATATGACTTATGAGTGGATTCCCCCCTTCCAGCTCCACACAATTTTCATTATAAATTGTAGTGTAGGTCCTGCCTTTCCTGTATGGCTTCAATCTCAGACTGAGCTACTTGATGTCACCCTTAGTAGCACCAGAATCTCAGATTCTATACCAGAAGAATGGTTCTTGAACTTATCTTCCAAAGTTGAAAATTTGGATTTATCTCACAACCAAATCCGTGCAAAGCTTCAATCCCAACTCAAATTTCCAAATTTGTATTATATGGATTTGAGTCATAATCAATTTGAAGGTCCACTCCCTCTTTTATCTTCTGATGCCACTGACCTTTATCTCGAAAGTAATAGTTTTTCCGGGCCTATTCCTTCAAATTTCGGACAACTGATGCCCAAATTAAGAGTTTTGAGACTTGAGGAGAATCACTTGAATGGTACAATTCCGTCCTCTCTATGCGACTTGCAGAACTTGGAAATCCTGTCCCTAAGGAGCAATCAGTTATACGGAGAATTCCCGGACGCATGGAGTGTGTGGCCAAATATAATGGTTGTTGATGTGGCATACAATAATCTCTCTGGTAATATTCCGAGTTCAGCAGGTGTCCCGAGTTCTCTGCTTATATTGAAGATGAACAATAACAATTTCAGCGGGGAAATTCCTTTCGAGTTGAAAAATGCAACTTCTTTGAGCAGTATTGATCTTGGAGGCAACAAATTAACCGGAAGTGTTCCTTTATGGATCGGATCAAACTACTCCTACTTGTCTACGCTGCGTTTGCATTCCAACTTTTTAAGTGGGCACATCCCGCGCCATCTTTGCAATCTTCCCTTCCTTCACATCCTAGACCTCGGCCATAACAATCTTTCAGGGACTATTCCCAAGTGTTTGAAGAATTTGACTGCTTTGAATTTCATTCCAAACGGTCGTCTTACAGTGGTTTCATATAAGGATATGCAAACAACAGTCATGGCGAAAGGAAGCGAACTAGTTTATTACGCGCCTGCTTTGATATGGGTGTACACCATTGATCTTTCATCAAATAATTTAGAGGGTGAAATTCCTGAAGAAATGACCAGCCTCATTGCATTGGGGACCTTGAACTTGTCAAGAAATCAGTTAAGGGGGAACATTCCCTCAACGATTGGAAATTTGCGTTGGTTGGAAACTCTTGATCTCTCACACAATCGCCTTTCGGGACAAATTCCTCAAAGTTACTCCTCTTTGTCGCTCTTGGCTCATGTGAACTTGTCTTTCAACAACTTGGTTGGAAGAATTCCTTCAGGCAACCAACTCCAGACGCTCGAGGACCCATCCATTTATGAAGGCAATCCATTACTCTGTGGGGTTCCTTTAACTAAGTGCCCTGGAGATGAAACACCGCCTTTTCCCTCTAGTGATGCAGGAGATAATAAAGATGAAGACGATAATGGAAAGCTTTGGCTCTATGTCAGTATCACACTCGGCTTCATCACAGGCTTTTGGGGAGTTTGTGGCACATTAATCGTAAAGAAGTCATGGAGGTATGCCTATTTTCGTTTCTTTGATGATATGAAAGATAAAGTAGCATTAGCAATTGCATTGAAAGTGGCTCAGTTGCAAAGAAAAATATGATTCGAAATAATGTACTTAACTCATAATAGTATTCTTACTATGCGTGATGCTTTCTGTTGGTCTTTGTAATGTGTAATAAGCTACTAGAACACGATGTGTTCTGTTTTAAGTACTTCAGTTGTTTGCTTTGATTAAGATTTAACTTCAATTGTTTGTCGGAAGTTCGAAATTCAAATTTGATGCAGATAAAAATAATAATGTTCTAACAACAGTTGCATTCAAGGACTTAATTAGCTATTCAAACAAAACAAAAATGTGGATTTACAAAACGCTGAATAAGTTTACAAAGGAACATGTCTTGTATAACATATATCCAAATGAAATCTGAGCCACGCCCAAAACGCTGGAGATCTGGCAGATTCCGATTGGGCTCAAAACCAGGAACATCTTATGAGCACCTTGTGGCAATCACGGATCCAGACTTCTAACATTGGATGGTCCTAGTATTGAACTTGAAGTATTCGGAATCGGATCAGAACCATCCAAAATTGGAGTTAAAACTATTACAAATAAAATTGTCCAGACTAATCGATAATGTTTTCACATGTTAATATCGTTCCATACTTCTAATTTCTACACATTATCAATTATTAAAACAAAAAATCATATCCGTTAATGAACAAACATATCTATATATATATATATATATATATATATATATATATATATATATATTAACTAACACATGATCAAATCAAATAGTAAAAAATCATAAATTACAATCTAATAAGCATAGCAATAACTATAATCTATTAGAAATTCAAAATTTTTCATCCATTATACATCTATTTCAATAGCATCCTGTATTATTAATTTGGGCTAAGATTAGAAAGCTTAGTTAAATTTAAAAAATAGGACATTATCAAAAAATGAAAAATAGAAATTAAGAAATTCAGTGGTGGTGGACAGGAGAGGTGGAGCAAGTGGTGGATCCGTGGAGGGTTGGTAGGTTGTGGACGGAAGGAAAAAGGGAATTGGGAATAGGAGGAAAAAGAGATTTGGGCTTTGGGCATTACTAGAAAAATGTCCGCTCTCTGTATCGGATTTTCAAACTATAATCGACAACAGCTATGAATAATATCTACAGCAAAATTCACTCAAAAGGCTGCAGCACTACAATCGCATTCTCAAATGCAGTAATTAGGCAATGCACATTTTACTTGAGTAATTCCCACAAAACCACAAATTAATAGTCATCACCAAATAATTGAAAAACCATGAGATAGGTGAATCAATGCGATAAAATAAGCAGTTCAGTTTGCATCAATATTATATTAAGTTGACATCGAGAATCAATATACAATCAAAATGGCGAATTCGGAAGTATATGTTAACAAAAGTTGCAATCGCTCCAGTTCGCTTATGTTTGAGTGTCAGTGAGGATTTTGACGATTTAGAAGATGCACCTCAGATTGATTGATGGGACAAAGTCTCTTACATTAACCGGCATGTTGATTTAACCTAAACCTTATTCTTTTTCTTTTGGTTCTGAAAAAAAAAAAACATGAAAAAGATAAAGCTTATCATTCCAATTGTAATTGGGATAAATATTCTTCACTTTTTTTTTTTTTTTTTTTCCAAAGCTTTTCAATAAAGAAGAGACTGTTTGTATGGTTTGACGTTTTTCAAGCCAGCAAACCTTCTCCAATATTCCCAATGGTCAAACAGTAGTAAAAATGTAATGAAGATGGAGACTACCCCAGCTTGTCTCTGATTAAATGCATGTAGATACTGAATTTTGTCAGGTTTTTACCAGATTGACTGCAGCAGATGATACTTAGTATCAATGGCTTATAATATGTGTTATGTATATGCTTTTTGTAAACATCTTTTCCCTACATTTTTTTAGTATAAGAACTCAACTGAATTAGCTATTACAAAAGAGAGAATGTCAATCATGTGGTTTATTATTTCATTGTGATTGATAGTGTCTGTCAGATTTAGGAAAATGAGATCAAACACCGTTCTGATTTTATGACAGATTTTCATTTTTAGGAATTACTTTGTGGAATAGAATGCACATTGTTGCCCTGGATTTGGTTTTGAACTGTGCTCTTATTTGTAGTATCTTATGCATAGATTGAGTGCTCGAGAAAAATTTAGGTCACGGATTCATGAAGTATGAAATGTTCTCTTGCATTAAAATTGGTACTAGCTGTTCCTAAAGTCGTGTTATGCGTGAACTCCTCATTAACTTTCGCATGAACTACTAATTATGCGATTGCTCTGTTTTAATTTGTAAAAATATTATATCTTCCCTACCATATTAGATCCTTATTTTCAAAGTGAAGTTTCCCCTTCTATTAGCTTTAGTTCTTTGGATTTTACAAATATCAACAGCCTCTGGAAGTCGGTGTACTTAACTATCGTCATCTCTCACACAAGTGAATGCTTAAATTGCACCAGTTGAAGGTGTAAATGTATTGGTGGCCTCTTCAATTTATCGATTAAATTGGTACCGATGAGGATGTCAGATCAGGTTAGGGTCCAGTCTTTTAAGTTTTGACCGAGTTCATCTATCTTGCATTTCAGAGAGTGGTCTACATATTTTCTAAGTAAATTCAGTAGTATAATGTAATGATGCAAGTGCAACTAAAGAGATAACATCTGCAGACATGATTTTGCAAAATCATAAAACTCTTAAGAGTTTGAACCGTACCGGAAAGTTTATATGAGTTGAAGAAGGACCCTACTTAAGTTGGCAACATCATAAGCTCTTGCAGCTTCTCCTCCATATCAGAACCACCTGCAGTCCAAATTAACAAAGATTCAATGCCAAATCAAAGAACAAATCGGCGATAATTTAAACAAAAACCCCTAATTATTGTTGTAGAGAGAATTCATATCAAGATAAGCTACATTATTTGATTCGAATTGAATCCAAAAGCAGCATAAACATGAAGGACCCTAAACCCTAAACCCTAAACCCTAAACCGGAAAGTTTATATGAGTTGAAGAAGGACCCTACTTAAGTCGGCAAGATCATAAGCTCTTACAGCTTCACCTGCAGTCCAAACTAACAAAGATTCAATGCCAAATCAAAGAAAATCAGTGATAATTTAAACAAAAACCTCTAACTATTGTTGTAGAGAGAATTCATATCAAGATAAACTACATTATTTGATTCGAATTGAATCCAAAAGCAGCAAAAGAAAACGAACAGAGCAAGACAAACCCTAGAAACAAACAGACCAAAATTAAACTCAGCATATCTCTCCGTCTCTTCTTCTCTCAGTGCAGCCCATAACGCTGCTTGCTTTGCTGCACCTCTGTCTGTCTGCAAGATTTCTCCTTCTTTCCCTCTCCCTCTTCTTCTCTATCTGCAGGCCGTACCCTTGTCTGCAACAACACTCCCTCAATCCCATCGAACGAAGCAGACAGTATCCCCAAATCCCAAACATACAATGACAAAAATACCCCCACAATTTTCTCCCCTGTCCGTCCGATCTGAAATCTAAACGGGTCCAAGAGTAACTTTGCTTGTTTCAAGACTGGGCCGTTTTGGTCCAGGCCTAGGCCTCTGTCTGGGCCTTTTGAATGCAAGCCGAACCTGGCAAATCCGTAACAAAGCAAATTTTTTTGTAGAGAGGCAATTTGGTAAATAAATCAAAATCAGGGTAGTTTTACTTTAGGTTATGAAAAGTGTCAAAATTTCCTCCTCAACTTTGGACTATAGTAACTAGCAGAGGATGCACACGCGATGGTGCGGGATTGGAAATTCTATTACAGTACTATTTACATACAAAAAATAACATTTGAATGTGTGTACAACTAACTGTACATACTATTTACATATGAAAGGTTAGGCGGATATATATTTACTAGACATGCTAGATGGTGTACCAAGAGATGTTCATTCTTCTCACATTGGGTTGTTGAGGTGCCTCATCTTCTTTCTTGTCTATGTTATCTTCTCTACCGTGTTGTTCAAACATAAATGTGTCATGTTCATGAGACTTACGATAAAGAGCCTAATATGCAAGATTCGTCGATTACAAACTCAATCATAATACAACGAATAAAATTAGATACACAGTATTACGAACATAATTTCAATCTTCTACTAATTCGACGAAGCATGGAAACGTACAAACAAGTGCAACATATAACCAAAATCATGCACCTTTAACTTCAGGTGCTTGTATCATTAGTAGTTGCCATCATTGTAGTCATTTTACTAACATAATTATCATCACCTCAAGTAATTAAGTATGTTTATCAAATTGCCCTCTCGAGGCCACTAATTTTTCCACAAAAGTTTTAGATATGTCATTCCCAACCATACATCCAAATAAACAAAAATTAAAACTCTACAGTACCAATACACACAATCAAAACTCGAACTCGAAAACTCATGTCCAAAGTAATATCAAATGATAGCATTTACTCAATTTTAAGAAGTTGAACAAAGAAAGGTTAAAATAAAACTAATCTGAGTTCGAGATCTAAATACCTGAACAACATCAGTAAAGCTACGTTCTTCCTTTTCAAATAAATGGTGTCACATATAGTGTGTTAAGTGTACATTTTGACAAGGATGACGGGATAAGACCGAGAATGCTTTTCCAATTGGATTACAACAATTATTGCATATACTAACCTTAGGTATGCATGGTATCAGCTTAAACCTTGTATTTCTTTATGCATCATCCCCCTTGCAAAAAATATGTAACTACGGCCATCTTTGTGTCAATTCAATGTTTTTTGTTAGCCCCATATGTAATGGAACCTGGTCATGAAGGAAAGTTATAACTTCAACATGCCTACTAACCAAATGAGACCTATGCCTATTCGTGATTGACATGTATAAATAGACTATAAAACCCCAACCAACATATAGCAACTACATATTGATTAACAAATAGCAAGAAATCAAATCTTACATACTGTTATGTATCACACTGAAAATTTTATCATCATATTAAGTGTATAATTATAAACCAATTCTGTTGATTTTGAGACCCCGGTCTGTATTCTACCGAATAGTTATACCCCAAAAGTTTGACAAGCCAATTCTGTTGATGTGGAGTTGTAATACGTTGCTCAAGAAAGTACTTGATTGGCTTGTGATCTGTAATGATACAAAATTGTTGGCCTAGCATATATGGTCTCCAATGTTGGACGGCAAAGACAATAGCTAACAGCTCTTTGTCGTAAGTGGAGAGAGCAAGATTTCGTTATGATAAAGCTCTACTAAGGTAAGCGATGTGGTGGCTTTCTTGGCATAACACGGCCTCTATGCCGATATTTAAAAAATTATATTTAATTATAGGCCCAATTGTGATTTGTTCAAAGATGGGCGTTGGGATGTGGCTTTTATAAGCATGTTTGGTTACTCAAATCTCTCCCACAGCCAATGTGGGACTCTCCCACCCACTTCCATTTTTCTTTTTTTCTACTTCCTCTCCCACAGCTGATGTGGGACTCTCCCACCCACTTCCTTTTTTTTACTCTAAATAAAACCTCTCACATTTGACTTGAAATATATAAGTTGTATTTTTTAAATTTTACTTGTAGTTATTAAATTTAAGTTGTATTTTTTTTAATTTTAGTTTTAGTTTTAAAATTTAAGTTGTTGTAGTTTTTAAACTTAAATAATAAATTATGTTTGGTCATTTGGCCCTCAGTTGGAAACGATTTTTTGTGACAGGGCTAAAATGAGCTCTATGGCCCTCGATTGGAGATGGAGGCAAATATGGCACTGTACTGTTCATTAAAATATTAATATCTTGGAGGGTCAGAGGGCTAAAACGAGGGCTGGCCAGAGGGCTCATTTTAGCTCTCTGGCCCTCCAAAATATTAATATTTTAATGAACAATACATGGTCATATTTGCCTCCATCTCCAACCGAGGGCCTAACATAATTTATTATTTAAAAACTACAACTTAAATTCAAATCCAACGGCTAGGTGACGTCAGCTAGCGTTTGGTAGCTGACATCATGCTGACACATATATTCCGACACTCCCCATTTGTCGTTCTCTATCTATATTTCTCGCTCACCCCCTTTGACATGTATATTCCACTAGCCAATTAAATTACATAATTAATGCATTGAAATCATAAATTCCACTTTTTCACCTTAAAAGTATGGATCATATGGTTTAATTTGCTAGTGAAATACACATGTCAACTGAGATTGGAAAAGTCAAATAGAGAAAGTAACTAGTATTTTTCAACAAATAAATAGATAAAATAGTAAAGGTTACATAATATTTTGGTCGACCTTTGTGGTGATTGGGTTTGGCTTGCATGTGCAGCAAAAGAGAAGGGGACTCAAGGGAATGGACAGCCTCGACAGTGATTCCGAGTAGCCAGTTGCCACCTTATTATTTTAATTCCCCTAAATTGTATAATTATTCAAAATTATTATAGAAAAGAAAAACAAAAATGAGAAATTCAAAAATCAAATACTGTTACCCGGATCAGAGGGTAGGGGCCCATTCACCAACCCTTTCGTTGTCCACGTGCCCTTTCTTTGTAAGACACAGTGTTCCTGCCGTCGATGTCGATGTTGATGGTTTTAAATTTATTGGTTCGTGGCATCGATTAATTGATGTTGGCTATAAATAGCTTTTGGTGTTTTTTCATGCAAAGCATGCTTTTGTAATTCTCCCTTCAATAATTCATTCGTGTAAAACGTGCAGGAAAGTGAATTGGACCCAAGTCAGCCTGAGAGGACTTTGCCAACTTGCGGAGGACTTGGAATTTTCGACCCCATCGATTTCCTAGCAAGCTTCAGCTTCTTATATATTGACTTGTATGCTCACCTCAGTAGCCAGCCATCTGCAACAAAAAGAAAAACTTGGTAAAAATGGATAGTTTCCATGCTTGCTTATTCAACCCTACTTTTCACCTCAACATTTTGCCCTTTCTGGTTTTGGCCCTTTCATATCTTTCTGTCACTGCGAAATCATGCATCGAGGAAGAGAGATGAGCACTTCTCAGCTTTAAACAACACCTCACCGATCCTTCCGGTAGGCTTTCTTCTTGGGTCGGTCACGATTGCTGTCAATGGGAAGGGATTTCGTGCGACAACCGCACTGGTCACGCTACAAAAATTGACCTCCGTAATACTTATCCAGGTCGGTTGGGAGGTGATGAAGAGTGGGACGAGTCAGCTTATGAAAGGTCTTGGTTGGCAGGTAAGGTAGCTTCATCCTTGCTTACCTTGAAACATTTGAGCTACCTAGACCTGAGTTACAATAATTTCCAAGGTATTCACATTGTTTGTCAACTTCGAACTTTGAGATATCTCAACCTCTCATCTGCATCATCTGGGGGAGAATCTGAATTTCCCAAAAGCATTTTCAACCTTTCTAACCTCAAAACACTTGACCTAAGTAGAAATTCTTTCACCGGTCGTTTTCCTCCCCAACTTGCAAGCCTCGAATCTCTGAAACACCTTGATTTATCTGAGAATCACCTCAAAGGTAGAATTCCCAAACTCCTTGGACACTTCTGCAAACTAAAGACCTTAAACCTCGCTGTCAATGAATTTGATGGGGGGATTCAAGAGCTTTTGAGTGGTTTCTCAAATTGCACAAATAACAGATTAGAGTCACTAGATTTGTCTTTCAATGAGTTTGCAACAGAATTGTCTGACTCCTTAAGAGTTCCAACAAACTTGCAGTACCTTGACCTCGAAGCCAACTGGTTTTGGGGCTCTTTTCCAACTTCTTTTGGAAACTTGTCATCCTTGAAAAGTCTAAACCTTAGGGGCAACAACATGAACGGATCTATTCCCCAAAGTTTAGGCCAACTCTCTGAGCTAGTTGACTTGGATTTGTCTGAGAATTCTTGGGAAGGCATTTTAACAGAAAATCATTTGATAAATCTCACAGGACTGCGATCTATTGTTCTTTCCACGGATGGAGCTATGCCGCTCATTTTCAATGTGAGTTATGAGTGGGTTCCCCCCTTCCAGCTCCACAAAATTTCCATTATAAATTGTAGTGTAGGTCCTGACTTTCCTGTATGGCTTCAATCTCAGACTGACTACTTGATGTCACCCTTAGTAGCACCAGAATCTCAGATTCTATACCAGAAGAATGGTTCTTGAACTTATCTTCCCAAGTTGAAAATTTGGATTTATCTCACAACCAAATCCGTGCAAAGCTTCAATCCCAACTCAAATTTCCAAATTTATATTATATGGATTTGAGTCATAATCAATTTGAAGGTCCACTCCCTCTTTTATCTTCTGATGCCCATGTCCTTCATCTCAAAAGTAATAGTTTTTCCGGGCCAATTCCTTCAAATTTCGGACAATTGATGCCCAAATTATCATATTTGAATCTTGCGGAGAATCACTTGAATGGTACAATTCCATCCTCTCTATGCAGCATGCAAACCTTGTTACACATGTCCCTAAGGAGCAATCAGTTATATGGAGAATTCCCAGAAGCATGGAGTGTGTGGCAAAATATAATGGTTGTTGATGTGGCAGACAATAACCTCTCTGGTAATATTCCGAGTTCAGCAGGTGTCCCGAGTTCTCTACGTATATTGAAGATGAACAACAACAATTTTGGCGGGAAAATTCCTTTCGAGTTGAAAAATGCAACTTCTTTGAGCAGTATTGATCTTGGAGGCAACAAATTTACCGGAAGTGTTCCTTTATGGATCGGATCAAACTACTCCAAGTTGTCTACTCTGCGTTTGCACTCCAACTTTTTAAGTGGAAATATCCCGCGCAATCTTTGCAATCTTCCCTACCTTCACATCCTGGACCTTGGCCATAACAATCTTTCAGGGACTATTCCCAAGTGTTTGAAGAATTTGACTGCTTTGACTTTCTTTCCATACAATAATTATACAGTGCCTTCATATGATGAGGTGCAAACAACAGTCACGACGAAAGGAAGCGAACTCGTTTATTACGAGACTGCTTTGAGATGGGTGTATAGCATTGATCTTTCATCAAATAATTTAGAAGGCGAAATTCCGGAAGAAATGACCAGCCTCGTTGCATTGGGGACCTTGAACTTGTCAAGAAATCAGTTAAGGGGAAACATTCCCTCAACTATTGGAAATTTGCGTTGGTTGGAAACTCTTGATCTCTCACACAATCGCCTTTCGGGACAAATTCCTCAAAGTTACTCCTTTTTATCGCTCTTGGCTCATGTGAACTTGTCTTTCAACAACTTGGCCGGAAGAATTCCGTCGGGCAACCAACTTCAGACGCTCGAGGACCCATCCATTTATGAAGGCAATCCATTACTCTGTGGGGTTCCTCTTTTAACCAAGTGTCCGGGAGATGAAACACCGCCTTTTCGCCCTAGTGATGCAGGAGATAATAAAGATGAAGATGATAACGGAAGGCTTTGGCTCTATGTCAGTATCACACTCGGCTTCATCATAGGTTTTTGGGGAGTTTGTGGCACATTAATCGTAAAGAAGTCATGGAGATATGCCTATTTTCGTTTCTTTGACGAAATGAAAGATAAAGTAGCATTAGCAATTGTATTGAAAGTGGCTCGGTTGCAAAGAAAAATTTGATTCAAAAAAAATGTACTGAACTCATATAGTATTCTTACCATGCGTAATGCTTTCTGTCGGTCTTTATAATGTGTAATAGGCTACTAGGACACGATGTGTTCTGTTTTAAGTACTTCAGTTATTTGCTTTGATTAAGATTTAACTTCAATTGTTTGTCTGAAGTTTGAAATTCAAATTTGATGCAGATAAAAATAATAATGGTCTAACAACAGTTGCCTTCAAGGACTTAATTAGCTATTCAAACAAAACAAAAATGTGGATTTACAAAACGCTGAATAACTTTACAAAGGAACATGTCTTGTGTAACATATATCTAAATCAAATCTGAGCCACTCCCAAAACCTGGAGATCTGGATGAGTGCCCACCTCCCCCGACCTTGGCAGATTCCGATTAGGCACAAAACCAGGAACATCTTACGAGCACCTCGTGGCAATAATGGATCCAGACTTCTAACATTGGATGGTCCTAGTATCAGACTTGAAGTATCTGAAATTGGATCAGAACCATCCAAATTTGGAGTTAAACTATGAGAAATAATATTGTCCAAACTAATCGATAATGTTTTCACGTGTTAATATCGTTCCATACTTTTAATTTCTACACATATCGTTCCATACTTTTAATTTGATCCATAATATATCAAAATGAAGATAGGAAAGTGTAGAATAAGATTAAACCTATTTGGAAGCCCAATGGTTTCCGGAGATGGCCGGAAAATAGCCTCAAAGTTGACTGGTCCGAGGGAAAACTGGAAAACTCGCCGGAAACTTGGTAAACTTTAAACATTCATAACTTCTTCAATACTCAACAAAATCAAGTGACTGAAAAACAAAAATCATACTTCTCGAGGAGACGAAGAGAATGGTACCTTTTTCGACTACTAAATGGCCAAGGTTTGGCCGGAAAATGACTCGAAAGTGGCTATCTTGGTCTTGAGTTAGCCGTCAAAAAAGGTATCATTCTCTTCGTCTCATCGAGAAGTATGATTTTCGTTTTTGAATCACTTGATTTTGTTGAGTATTGAAGAAGTTATGAACATTTAAAGTTTACCCAATTTCCAGCCAGTTTACCAGTTTTCCCTCGGACCAGTCAACTTTGAGGCTATTTTCCAATCATCTCTGGCAACCATTGGGCTTCCAAATAGATATAATCTTATTCTACACTTTCTTATCTTCATTTTGATATATTATGGGTCGAATTTGGTTAAGAAACGATTGAGTTACGAAACTTTAAAAATTGTCCAAACTTCCGACCAAGAGCTTCGGGACACTTAACGGAATAACCAAAATAATGGATGGTGGACAATCTCAGGAATTACTTCTATTGATTTGAAATCTAAGGACTAAAGTATTGTATTATGTAAATCTCAAAGATCATTTTAACGTTTTAGTCTTTACGAGACTACCACTACCCTGCCTCTTCCTCACTTCTTCCTATTATTTCTGCAGTTTGTGGCTATGCAGGGAAAAAGACAAAGCTTATGGAATGGTGCATGGGCACCAACTGAAAAGAAGGAATGGAAAAAAAAAAAATAAATAAAAAGGATGGTGCATTTGAAAAGGTGAAGGAAAAAATAATAAAAGGGAAGAGGCGCATCGACAGTGCATCACCATATAAACAAGAGTAATGTTATTCATATCATATTTTTATACCATCTTAAATAACATTTGATGTAGACAACCGCATCATTTGAATTAATCAAATTTTTAAATTTAGTTCATTATTTAATAAACTAATAATTAAAAAAAACTAGTTAATTAAATGATGATTATGGTATACGAGGAGTCTTTCTCCTTCCTCTTCTTGGGTTTTGCAAATTTTTCAAATAATGTGACTGTTCACATCAAATGCTACTTAAGATGATATAAAAAAATGGTAAGAATGGTATTACTCTAGAAATAGTAGTAAAATATAATAAATAAAATAAAAAGGACAAATGGGGACAAATGTTTCTGGAGCCATGTGGATGAAAGTCTTCATGTAAACAATAAAGACTTGAATTATCAGTCTTAAAGTCTTCATGTGCACAGTGATGTTACAACAGGTTTTTCATCTGACAATTACAAGAAGCAAACTAACCTTATTTACAAAGTCTTCATGTAAATAGTAAACAATTGAATTATCAGGCTTAAAGTCTTTATGTGCACAGTAATATTTGCAATTATCAGCTTTCAAATTCTGCATTTGGGCCATCCACCATATTTATAACATTAAAAATTAAAAACAATATAGACAATCATTGAAGAGGACATTAGTCTAATTCAAATGATCAGTTCTTTTATTTCAGAGCAATATTCTAGTGTTGTAATCGTCTGCTCTCTCTCTCCGCCGCCAGCCGTGCCCCCTGTCATCTAACTATCTATCCTCTCCAAACCACCACCGATTTAATCCCGAGGTATACGCTTTTTGGTTTTTCATTTTCATTTTAATTTTTATTTGTTTGATCGGTAAAGGGTTTTGTATTTATTGTATTACTAAGAGAAATAACCTCAAAGAGATGAGATTTTGTATTTGATTTCTGAGTATTTGTTGTTTTTGTATAAGAATCACTATTTGGATTAATTGTTGATTTTCAACCTTTTGTCTTTGTTCTTAATATTTTTGAGTTCCAGATGTTAAATACCAGGTTTTTTCATTTAGCATCTTATGAATTTTATGAATTACAGATTCTGCAGTATTTTCCAAGTAGGTGGAAACAAGCACAAGGGAAAACTTTATCTGCATATTCATACATTTTATTTCCTTCAGTTATCCTTGCATTTTACAGTGAGCTAAAGGTAAGTCCTTGCTGGCTTTGATTGTGAATTTCGATGTTATATATAGTTTCATAACAGTACTCTGTTGTGTACTTTCTGTCAACAGATAGATCTTATTGAGTGTCAGATTTTACTCACAGACCCGCCTCTTAATCCTTCGAAGAAGCGTGAAAAAATGGTTTGTTTTTTGTTTTGGTAATCATTCTGTACCATAATAAATATTGTGGCATTGTTGGCTCATGATTTGGTGTTGTTTGACATTTCAGGTTGAGACCATGTTTTAGAAATACAATTTTGTTGGGGTCGTCGTTCAAATTCAAGCTGTAGTAACGTTGTATGCCAAAGGTGCTTATAGAGATGATTAAAGGTTAAATGCTTATGATGTTGTTTTTACCCTTCCAACTTCGTTTGTTTCTCCCTTTTTTTTTCCCTTCGTGTTATTGGTACATACAAGTATGTCTTTTCTTATTGTTGCACTTTCAAATTCTTAGAAAACACTGATGGGGAGATTCTACATATTTTATGTAAATAGATTCTACATATCTACACACAATGCTTACAACACATGGTTATAGTATCGTGCAGAATCTGGACCTGAAAAGTGATGGCATAGGTGTTCTGGCTGGATTGATGACTGTAATCAAGGTATCAGTTAAGCTCTTATTGTGACTCGTAAATTTTGAATAACTGCTGGTTACTGTTAAAATCCCAAATGTATGCAATCCCACATTCCAATTTGTTGTGTGAAGACAAATATCATGCCGAAATGATTAGTCATATGGAAATACTAAGATCGCAAAATTTCTTTTCGTATCAAACTATTAGGAATGCAAATCTCACCATCTGCAGTTTTTCGTTGACATAATGTTGATCCACACTACATGTTTCATTGCTTTCAAATCTCACCTGTTGTTGCTTGCTTGCAACTTGGCAACAAACCAAACTCATTTGTGGGTTGCTTTATTTGTAATGTTGTATGATGAGGTGGTCGTTTCTGTCTATACATGTTTCAGTTTAATCTATTCTATCCGTTCGATGCACTGCACTACCAGCGGAAGCGCGACATTCATGAACTATTTTCTTTCAATTCCTCCTTAAACATGAGAGGGCATACTAGCATAAGCTGTTTGGCACAAGATTATTTAAAAGTTATGTAGTCGACTCATTTTTCGTGTCATTTCATGTTGGTTGGGTGAAGTTTATTTGGAGTGTTATGAACCTATAATTATGTTATTCGAATTGCAGTATATAAACTTGGTTATTTACTTCTCACGCCATTGAGGCACAAAAATTGTTCCTGCATTGAGTTCTTTATATCAAAATTGAACTAATTTAGTTTTCCTTTAAAATCAAATGCATTGAAGTAATTGTGAGTTGTATGACATGACTGTTCAATTATGGCCTTGGCCGAGGCCCCTTGCAGTTTACTGAACATTTCATCTATGCCTTAAGCTTTCATATTCTTTGTTAGGCCAAATTAGTTGTGTTGGATTCAAAATATTTCTAATTTTTTTTTGGTGTGCTTTTGGTCTTTTAACTAAAATTTCATTAGATTTGGTTTTCGAATTTGAAAGTCTCTAAGTTGCTAACAAATTTACTTTGTTTGCAAATATCAGAAATTTGGATTGTTGGAGGAAGAAGTTGGTTCCATGCCATTTTGAGGTATATAATTATACGCCCTCATTTTTTTCAAAGCCTAATTAGTTATCGACGTTTTTTTATTTATCTTTGTGAAGCTTTCATGCTTGGATTTTAAATATATAATTCAATTTTCTTCGTTTGAGCTTAGAATGGAAATGAGCTTCTTTCTATTTTGTGCACGTATCTGTATCTATCCATTTATGTAAAGCTTGAGATAACTAAGGATATATTTCTACCAAACCCCATTCCAATTGAATGGTTGGTGTATTTGTTCCAGACAATATTCGAATTGGATGATTGGTTTATTTGTTCTAAACTCCATTAGAATTGTATTTGTATTTCTGCCGTTTATGGATGATTGGTGTAGCTGCTATGATTGTCAGATTGTGTATGTTGGTTATTGCTTAACTGAGCGAATAAAGTTAGCAAAAAAGTAGATGCTATGTCAATGTATGTGAATGGGGAGTGTAGTTATGAAATATATGATTACATTGATCAGGGATAATGAGTGTCACAGAGTCCTAACTGAGCAATGTATGTAGTGACTCGGTGTAGATGCTGCCCTTTGAATTTGGTGAGTTTTTTTGGGCAAGGGTTTTCAAGTTTTTTGGTTGAATTTATCTTGCTTCGTTTTATTGTTTTAGATGTACAAGAGTAGAAACCTTCCGTACAGAAGCTTCACATCCTCCCTCAACAATTTGTGTGTCTTTCTGTCGAAATTATTCATGTCTTCCTATATTACGGTTTCAAAAACGATTTTGATATTGTCAAGTTTCCCTGAACAGATTTAATGAAAATGTTTTCCAGCATCTACGGAATCAGACATAGTGAATGCAAACTTTAATCTTCGGATTTTCTCATTGTTGTAATATGTGATAATTTATTTAATCCTGTTAGCCTGCTCTTCGATCAACCAAAAGTGTCTTAGCTATTATATGCTTTCTTATTGTTAAATCGGTTGTGATTCTATATGATTTGTGTTTCTGAGTGTAAAATTGTTTATGCAATCTTACTTTCGCACTCATAACAAAGTCTCAAGCCAAAAAAATCAAAGATAGATAAATTACAATTTGCTTTTCACACGCGCGCCTGCATAACATCCGTCATACCAGTGTTTGCTAAATTACTATTTATGTTTTTAGCTATAGTGCAGAAGATGTCCGCCCACATAAAAAATGAATGACCGTAGTCTCCGTTAGGTTAAATGTGTCTTATTCATGTGGTTAAGGTGTGCATTCAAGTCTCGCAGCAACACGTGAGCATTTTTACTAGTATTAACTAACACATGATCAAATCAAATAGTAAAAAAAATCATAAATTACAATCTAATAAGCATATAGCAGTAACTACAATCTATTAGAAATTCAAAAAATTTCATCCATTATACATCTATTTCAATAGCATCCTGTATTATTAATTTGGGCTAAGATTAGAAAGCTTAGTTAAATTTAAAAATTAGGACATTATCAAAAATGAAAAATAGAAATTAAGAAATTCGGTGGTGGTGGACAGGAGAGAGGTGGAGAAGGTGGTGGATCCGTGGAGGGTTGGTAGGTTGTGGATGGAAGGAAAAAGGAAATTGGGAATAGGAGGAAAAAGAGATGTGGGCTTTTGGCATTACTAGAAAAATGTCCGCTCTCTGTATCGGGTTTTCAAACTATAACCAACAACAGTTATAAATAATATCTACAGCAAAATTCACTCAAAAGGTTGCAGCAATACAATCGCATTCTCAAATGCAGTAATTAGACAAAGCACATTTTACTTGAGTAATTCCCACAAAACCACAAATTAATAGAGTCATCTCCAAATAATTGAAAAACCAAGAGATAGGTCGATCAATGTGATAAAATAAGCAGTTCAGTTTGCATCAATATTCTATTAAGTTGACATAAAAAAAAATCAATATACAATCAAAATGGCGAATTCGGAAGTATATGTTAACCGAAGTTGCAATGGCTCCAGTTCGCTTATATGTTTGAGTGTCGGTGAGGATTTTGATGATTTAGAAGATGCACCTCAGATTGATTGATGGGACAAAGTCTCGTACATTAGCCGGCATGTTTATTTAACCTGAACCTTATTGTTTTTCTTTTGGTTCTAAAAAAAAAAAACATGAAAAAGATGAAGCTGATCATTCCAATTGTAATTGGGATAAAATATTCTACTTTTTTTTTTTTTTTTTCAAAGCTTTTCAATAAAGAAGAGTCTGTTTGTATGGTTAGAGGTTTTTCGTGCCAGCAAACCTTCTCTAATATTCCCAACGGTCAAACAGTAGTAAAAAGGTAATGAAGATGGAGACTACCACAGCTTGTCTCTGATTAAATGCATGTAGATACTGAATTTTGTCAAGTTTTTACCGGATTGACTACAGCAGATGATACTTAGTATAAATGTCTTATAATATGTGTTATGTATATGCTTTTTGTAAGCTTCTTTTCCCTACATTTTTTAGTATAAGAACTCAACTGAATTAGCTATTTCGAAAGAGAGAATGTCAATCATGTGATTTATTATTTCGTTGAGATTGATGGTGTCCGTTAGATTTAGGAAGATGAGATCAAACACCATTCTGATTTTATGACAGATTTTCATTTTTAGGAATTAATTTGTGGAATAGAATGCACATTGTTGCCCTGCATTTGGTTTGAACTGTGCTCTTATTTGTAGTATCTTATGCATAGATTGAGTGCTCGAGAAAAATTTAGGTCACTGATTCATTAAGTATGTAGTGTTCTCTTGCATTAAAATTGGTCCTAGCTGTTCCTAGAGTCGTGTTATGCATGAACTCCTCATTAACTTTCGCGTGAACTACTAATTATGTGATTGCTTTGTTTTAATTTGTCAAAATATTATATCTTTCCTACCATATTCGATCCTTATTTTCGAAGTGAAGTTTCTCCTTCTATTAGGGTTAGTTCTTTGGATTTTCCATATATCAACAGCCTCTGGAAGTCGGTGTACTTAACTATCCTCATCTCTCACACAAGTGAACGTTTAATATTGCATCAGTTGAAGGTGTAAATGTATTGGTGGCGTCATCAATTTATCGATTAAATTGGTACCGCTGAGGATGTCAGATAGATCATGTTATGGTCCAATCTTTTAAGTTTTGACGGAGTTCATCTATCTTGGATTACAGAGAGTGGTCTACATATCTTCTAAGTAGATTCAGTGGTATAGTGTAATAATGTAATGATGCAACTGCAACTAAAGAGAGAACATCTGCGGACAGGATTTTGCAAAATCATAAAACTCTTAAGAGTTTGAACCGTACCGGAAAGTTTATATGAGTTGAAGAAGGACCCTACTTAAGTCGGCAAGATCATAAGCTCTTGCAGCTTCTCCTCCATATCAGAACCACCTGCAGTCCAAATTAACAAAGATTCAATGCCAAATCAAAGAACAAATCGGCGATAATTTAAACAAAAACCCCTAATTATTGTTGTAGAGAGAATTCATATCAAGATAAACTACATTATTTGATTCGAATTGAATCCAAAAGCAGCATAAACATGAAGGGTAAAAAATTAAGAAACGGAGAACCAAAATGCCAAAATTAAACTCAACAAATAAGAAAACGAACAGAGAAAGACAAACCCTAGAAACGAACAGGCCAAAATTAAACTCAGCATATCTCTCTCTCCTTCTCTCAGTGCAGCCCATGCCGCTGCTTGCTTTGCTGCACCTCCGTCTGTTTGCAGGACCTCTCATTCTCTCTTCGTCTCCATGTGCAACAACACTCCCTCAATCCCATCGAATGAAGCAGACAACATGGTCTGGAATCCAATCACAAAACTACCCCCACAATCGTCCCCCCTGTCCGTCCGATCTGAAATCCAAACGGGCAAAAGAGTAGTTTTGCTTGTTTCAAGACTGGGACTGGGCCGTTTTGGTCCAGGCCTTTAGGCCTCTGTCTGGGCCCTTTGAATGCAAACCGAACCTGGAAAATCCATAACAAAGCAAATTTTTTTGTAGAATGGCAATTTGGTAAATAAATCAAAATCAGGGGATTTGTACTGTAGCTTATGAATAGTGTTAACTAGCAATGCTGCCTCGCGATGCTGCGGACGTGAAATTCAACATGTTCAAATGCATTCTTAAGCAGTATCAATTTGAATGCAATTTATCAAAGCACAGGTTGCAACATATCTTGTAACAAAGTTTAAACTTGTTATAGAACAATATTTCAATCAAATAGATATGGGATCACATTAACCATAAACTATTACAATATTCCACAGTTCATTACATTAGCATTTCTAGCCATTAGAACCTCGAAGACATAACTAATCAGTGTTATAGAAACTTACCAAGAAATTAACAAAAGGGAATAGACGACCATAAACTTCATTCGGTTTCATAGCATATCATATTCGTTTAAGAAAACGTCCTTGCAGTTTGTCCTTCAACAAATCCTACTCAGAGTAAAAATAACAGTAATAACTCATAGGAGGATAAAGTATAACCATTAAATTAAATTCAATAGAACATAAAAAACAATTTGACTACCATACATAATAACTCATAGGGATTTTATGTGGTCTTGCAATCAAAGTGCTTGATAAGAATAATGTGAAAAAAAAAATCTCATCACATTACATATTAAATCGATGGACAAGAGTGGCAAAGGCTAGAAGTATGAAAGATCACCATGGAATGGGTGCTCATGACAATCTTAAAGAATCTATGGGAAAGCGTTATAGCCATTTGTGTAGCAATTTTCATGAAATTGCTTCCTTAGCTGTAGAACATGACAAGTTAACTATAAGATCCCACATCGCCTAGGGGTGTGAATCCTGTAAGCCTTATATGTATATTCTCATCTTTACCTAGCATGAGGCCTTTGGGACCTCATTGGCTTCGGGTTCTGTAGGAACTTCGAAGTTAAGCGAGTTCGTGCGAGAGCAATTCTAGGATGGGTGACCTACTCGGAAGTTCTTATGTGAGTTCCCAAAAACAAAACCATAAGAGCGTGGTCGGGGCCCAAAACGGACAATATCGTGCCACAGTGGAGTCAAGCCCGGGATGTGGTGGGGGCTCGGGCCGTGATGTGACAATTTGGTATCAAAGCCAATCCATGATCCGAGGTGTGCCGACGAGGACTTCGGGCCCCTAAGGGGGTGGATTGTAAGATCCCACATCGCCTAGGGGTGTGGATCATGTAAGCCTTATATGTATATTCTCATATCTACCTAGCACGAGACCTTTTTGGAGCTCACTGGCTTCGGGTTCCGTAGGAACTTCGAAGTTAAACGAGTTCGCGTGAGAACAATCCCAAGATGGGTGACCCAATGGGAAGTTCTCGTGTCAGTACCGTGAGGGCGTCGGGGCCCAAAACGGACAATATCGTGCTATGGTAGAGTCAAGCCCGGAATGTGATGAGGGCCCGGATCAGGATGTGACATTAACTGAGTATGCACACATTTAATTGAGATACTTAAAGACTTGGAAGAAATAAAGAAAAGCCTTGGTGAAAAAGATTGCGCAAGTGGTGTTCAAAAAGGTTGATTCAACTGGTAAAAAACATGTTGAGATAATGGTTGAGCCCAATAATTGTGAAACAACAATTGTTTATGGAGTTAAGAGAAAAGCTACAGTCAAACGTCCACGTGGTCGACTGAATGACCCACTTGAACAAAAAAAAGTCTAAGTCAACATCCAAGAGTAAAAAAACTCTCGCAAGACGACAAATAGCTATGGAGGTACCTAAATTGTATTCTTTGCATGTACGAAGTGATTAATGTGTTATCTTGCAAATGTATTTTATTGTTGGCAGTATTGTTTGTTGGCAGTATTGTTTTCCAGGGATGTGGCTGTCTGACTTGACAATGAATCGATATGAGGTCAGGGAGAAGAAATGTGTGAAGAAGGTAATATGCTGCTCTTTCCTGCTGTTTTCCTCTTTTGTCTTTTTCCTCAGTTTTTTTATAAATTTTAAATTTCCACACACCTTCATTAATATGGAAAAGGAAATATATTTTTGCTAGAGAACAAGATCCAACTAGATTTGAGGTCAGGTGTTATATGAAATGGATTCAATGCTATCGTCGCGTTTCGATTAAAAAATGTATCGATATGTGGAAAAAAAAAACTTATACATAATGATCTGTTATTGGACTGTAAGTTTACGTGATGGTAAACACGATCCGTATAATTCATTTCTTTATAATTGACATGCTCAAAACTTGGTGATGAATTGTCATTCACTTTTGTTTTCTTAGTGGAGCGAATAATTAGGTGCTTCAAGTGGAGAATAATAATAATAATAATATTTAATGTTGTCTTTTCATGCCAACAATAATATTATTTCATATAGTGGTGAAAAGTGAAATGCAGCCTGTATTTGATTTATTTATGGAAGTATATTTTGACATTCTATTTTTTGGTGTCAATGACATGATTTTCCTCTGTCTTTTTAGCTAAAATGATTTATGATATTGTCGTAAGTTTTCATTTTGGTTTTTGAGATTTAAAACTGATAGAAGTGGTTCTTGAAATTTTTCACTGTCAATTATGTTGGTCTTTTAGTGAAAAATCTTTGTTAAATTGAATAAACCACCAGTTCAAGAGGAGAGGTTGATTCGACAAAAATACACTCAATTTAACAATGATATCTCATGGAACGGTGAAGAACCATTTCTATCGATTTTGAATATCAAAAATAAAAGTAAAAGAGTTATGTCAATTCATACGCCATTTTGGATCAAAAGCCTTCCTCTTTTGAATTCAAATCTTTAAATGGTAAATGTATTAAATAAAATTATAAAATAGTAAACGCCACATAATATTTTGGTCGACCTCTGTGCGTGCATATGCAGCGAAAGCGAAGGGGACTCAAGGGAATGGACAGCCTCGACTATGATTCCGAGTAGCCATCTGACTATTTTATTCCCAAAAATTGTATAATTATTCAAACAAATTACAGAAAAAGAGAAGAAAAAAAAGTGAGACTTGAGCCCCCAAGTTTCAGAAAATCAAAAATCAAATACTGTTACCGGGTCAGGGTGTAAGGGCCCACTCACCGGCCTTTTCGTAGTCCACCTGCCCTTGCTTTGTAGGACACAATGTTCCTACCGTCGATGTCGATGGTGATGGTTGTGTCATTTGGATGATCAACGGCTGAGATGTTCTTTGGGCAATCAGGGGTTGTTGTGAGATTTTGGACTTTATGGTGGGGGCATTTTGGTCAGCAGAGGTCACTGATTGAGAAAGTGAGAAGCAAGCGTATGCACGGGGATAGTTAAAGGGCAGGTTTCAGCCTCATGACTCGGTCTGAGTCGTCTGACTCTGGACGCCACCCAACTCCGGCGATTAGATAAAAGTAATATTAACTAGAATTTTCTTTTTCTTTCTCAATGGTGTTTTTTATTTAAATTTATTGCTTTCTGACCTCGATTAATTAATGTTGGCTACAAATATCTTTTGGTCTTTTTTCACTTCTCTCTTTGTTACTGATTCCTCATAAAACACAAAATTTTGCCATGCTTTGATGTATGTTTTGCACGCCATTAGTAAAACATTGTGCTGAAGAGAATTAGAGCGTACTAAAAACAATGTGCGGACTTTTGATGTAAATATTTTTAGAATCAATCTTTAATAAAAATACAAATGTTGAAAAAGTACTTCAAGTACTTCCTACCAATTGGTGCTTCTTGTAGAAATCATTTTAAGTGCTATTGAACTCAAAATTATTTTTACTAAAAGTGTTTTGAGTTATTTTAAAAGCACTTCCAAACGATTGCTCGTGCACACCAAAAAACAAAAACATAGGTATTTCTTAACAGTTCACTCGTGAAAAACGGTGCGGGAAAGAGAATTAGCCCCAAGTCTAATCAAACTTGGTGGAATTTGCTAACTTGTAGAAGGGGCCGAGGACTTGGAATTTGTGATCCCATCAATTTCGCAAAGCTTCAGCTTCTTACCAGAAACATGTCTTACACGCCATGAGTAAAACATTGCGCGGAAGAGAATTAGAGCATACTAAAAACAATGTGCGGACTTTTGATGAAAATGTTTTTTAAATTAATTCTGAATAAAAATACAAAAGTGAATTTTGAAAAAGCACTTCAAGTGCTTTCTAACAGAAGTACATAATTGGTACTTCCTTCATGAAGCACTTTAAGTGCTTTTGGAACTCAAAATCATTTTCTTCAAAAGTGTTTTTCAATCATTTTAAAAGCGTTTTCAAGCGAGCGAGGCTTCTACTGCACACCAAAACACGAAAAGCAAAAGTTGAGATTTAACTAAATTTCGTTTGGTCAAATCTTAACAGTGTATTCATGAAAAACGGTGCATGAAAGAGAATTAGATCCAAGTCTAGTCAACCTGAGAGGACTTTGCTAACTTGTAGAACGGGCGGAGGATTAAACACAAAATTTTACTATGCTTCGATGTATGTATTGCACGCCATGAGTAAAACATTGTGTTGAAGAGAATTAGAGCATACTAATTAAAAACAATGTGCGGACTTTTGATTTAAATGTTTTTGGAACTAATCTTTGATAAAAATGCAAATCTTGAAAAAGTACTTCAAGTGCTTCCTATCAATTGGTGCTTCTTGCATAAAGTACTTTAAGTGCTTTTGAACTCAAAATCATTTTCTTTAAAAGTGCTTTCATTCATTTTAAAAGCACTTATAAACGAGTGATGCTGCTCTTGCACATCAAAACACAAAAAGTAAAGGTATTTCTCAACAGTTCACTTGTGAAAAACGGTGCGGGAAAGAGAATTAGCCCCAAGTCTAGTCAAACGGAGTGGAATTTGCTAACTTGTAGAATGGGCTGAGGACTTGGAATTTTCGATCCCATTGATTTCCTAAAGCTTCAACTTCTTACCAGAAGTATGTCTTACACGCCATGAATAAAAATTGTGCGGAAGAGAATTAGAGCATACTAAAAAACAATTGTGAACACGAAAGATTCCTTGAAACAAGAAACCAGAATAACGTGTACAAAATAATATTTTTGTGTTTATGATTTTGGGGTTACGATCTCTCTCTAATTTGGTCCTCTGATTCTATCTTCGTAGGGTGTAGGTTTGTGGATGAGTTGTTGATCCAAAGGGCCGTCGGGGCTTGATCTAAGGATGAACAATTGATGAACGGTTGAACACTTTCTTCAAGGGCCGTCGGGGCTTGATCTTGAATAATGGTTGTGTGGATTTCTTTAAGGGCTTTTGGGCTTGATCTTGAAGGTTGATGGATGAGCGGATCTTCAAGGGCTTTTGGGCTTAGTCTTGAAGAACGATTGGATGTGTGGATTTGTTTGTGCTGTTGATCCAAGGGGCCGTTGGGGCTTGATCTTAGGATGAACGATGAACACTTTCTTCAAGGGCCGTCGGGGCTTAATCTTGAATAATGGTTGTGTGGATTTCTTCAAGGGCTTTTGGGCTTGATCTTGAAGGTTGATTTGACGAAGAACGAAGAGTGCTTTCTTGATCCTTCGGAATTCTTGGGAATTTGGATGCTTGAGAGCTTTGGAGTTTCAAAGCTTCAAGGATTTGGGGAATTCTCTTCCAATTTGGGAGTAGAGAAATGTATTTGTGAATTCCTTGATGCTTGATACCTTGATGGAGAAGCCTATTTATAGGCTTTGAGAATGAATCACCACCACAACATTGGGGTCGACTTTCATGTCGAGCTGCGCATCTAGTTGGTTGATGAGTGCGGCGATCTGCAAATCCTTCTCTTCCACAGTCTGTGTAAGCTTTGCAATTGCTTCGCTCATTTGAGCCAGTTGTTCTTCAACAGAGGTGACGCCGATGGTCATGACTTGTGCAACCAATAGACACGACTTTCCTTCAGACATCCATAGTGCTGATGAAGAACCCCATTGGCCGTTTTCGGGTGTCATCTTGTGCGCCTCAATAGCATGTTTTGGTGCCGCCAGCATGGTTAGGTTGATGACCGACTCGCGCCTTTGGTGCTGCTCTTGCTTACTTGGCGGTATCAACTTTGCAGCAGCATGTTGAGGAGTGGTTGTGGCACCAATGGATGCTCCATTTGTGGCGGAAGTGCTTATGCTTCTTCCCTTGGTGGTTGCAAGAACGGCTTGTCCCTTGCTTGATGCCATTGATTTTGGAGGTGTGCTTTGGTTGTTGTCAACTCCGTAACCCTGCTCCTTCAACTTCTTTTGAGTTTTGGTGAGGTC
This sequence comes from Pyrus communis, assembly GCF_041283825.1. Lineage (NCBI taxonomy): Eukaryota > Viridiplantae > Streptophyta > Magnoliopsida > Rosales > Rosaceae > Pyrus > Pyrus communis. The sequence continues at coordinate 25,954,481 of NC_142574.1, read as the reverse complement.
ACGATCTTTGTCGTTGACGGTGTTTGAAACCTTCTTTCCAAGATTTGAAGAGGAAGCAAAGTCATGCCTAGCCTTTGACATGAGTTCGTAGGCATTTGGGTTAAAGCCTTCTTCGGTCTTCTTAGTTGGAAGAGAGCTTGGTTTCACTTTGACGCCATGCTGTGCCTCCAGACGGTTGATGAGTCCGGCGGTTTGCAAGTTTTTCTCCTCTGCAGTCTTTATCAGCCTTGCAATTGTTTCCTTCATCTGAACCAGCTGTCTTTCAATGGAGGTAGTGCCGATAGTCATGACTTGTTCTTTGTTTGAAGCCATGGACTGTGCTTGAATATCTTGAACGGAGACAGAGATGAGAGGTAGAGATTATCCCACCGGGCGTGCCAAATTTGTGAACACGAAAGATTCCTTGAAACAAGAAACCAGAATAACGTGTACAAAATAATATTTTTGTGTTTATGATTTTGGGGTTACGATCTCTCTCTAATTTGGTCCTCTGATTCTATCTTCGTAGGGTGTAGGTTTGTGGATGAGTTGTTGATCCAAAGGGCCGTCGGGGCTTGATCTAAGGATGAACAATTGATGAACGGTTGAACACTTTCTTCAAGGGCCGTCGGGGCTTGATCTTGAATAATGGTTGTGTGGATTTCTTCAAGGGCTTTTGGGCTTGATCTTGAAGGTTGATGGATGAGCGGATCTTCAAGGGCTTTTGGGCTTAGTCTTGAAGAACGATTGGATGTGTGGATTTGTTTGTGCTGTTGATCCAAGGGGCCGTTGGGGCTTGATCTTAGGATGAACGATGAACACTTTCTTCAAGGGCCGTCGGGGCTTAATCTTGAATAATGGTTGTGTGGATTTCTTCAAGGGCTTTTGGGCTTGATCTTGAAGGTTGATTTGACGAAGAACGAAGAGTGCTTTCTTGATCCTTCGGAATTCTTGGGAATTTGGATGCTTGAGAGCTTTGGAGTTTCAAAGCTTCAAGGATTTGGGGAATTCTCTTCCAATTTGGGAGTAGAGAAATGTATTTGTGAATTCCTTGATGCTTGATACCTTGATGGAGAAGCCTATTTATAGGCTTTGAGAATGAATCACCACCACAAAATATTTTTTTCCTTTCCAAGCACCATTGCCTAATTTTCCCACTTAATGCAATATTGAAATTGAAGTGGTGTAACTTATGGCCTAATTTCCCACTTAATACCATTTTAAACTTGAAGTGGTCTAACTTATGGCCTAATTTCCCACTTAACACCATTTTAAACTTGAAATGTGTATGCTTTGTCATTGCCCAAATGAGAAAAACTTGCTTTGATCCGTAATGGATTGAAGTGTGCTTACCTTGTCATTGCCCAAATTGAGAAGAAAAACCTTGTTTAATCATCCAAGGGTATTTCTTCCTATTTTGTTGAGTCACATGCCATGTGTACAATTTGTACGACACGTGGCGTATGCCATGTATGCCTTGACACGTCAAAACTTTAATGCGTTGGGTGAACATTTGTTTTACTGAAATTTCGATGTCTACAACAATGTGCGGACTTTTGATGAAAATATTTTTAAAACTAATTCTTAATAAAAATGCAAAGTGAATTTTGAAAAAACACTTGCAATGCTTTCTACCAGGAATACATAACTGGGGCTTCTTTCAGGAAGCACTTTAAATGTTGTTGGAACTTAAAATCATTTTCTCTAAAAGTGTTTTTCAATCATTTTAAAAACGTTTCCAAACGAGTGATGCTTTTACTGCACACTAAAACACGAAAAGCAAAGGTTGAGATTTAACTAATTTCGTTTGGTCAAATCTCAACAATTCATTTGTGAAAAATGGTGCGGGAAAGAGAATTAGAAGTGCTTTTGGAACTTAAAAATTATTTTTTCTAAATGTGTTTTTCAATCATTTTAAAAGTGTTTCCAAGCTAATGATGCTTTTACTGCACACCAAAACACGAAAAGCAAAGGTTGAGATTTAACTAAATTTCGTTTGGGCCGAGGACCTGGAATTTTCGACCTCATCGATTTCCTAGCAAGCTTCAACTTCATAAAAATGGATAGGTTCCATGCTTGCTTATTCAACCCTACTTTTCACCTCAACATTTTGCTCTTTCTCGTTTAATCAAATTTCAACGGCTACAAACAAGGCTTATAATTTCATCATCCTCAACATTTTCATGTAGCTTTGAAGGTTGGCGGTAGCTGCTTTGCCCCTTTTCCGATTGGTGAACTTGTGGAGGAGACCTATGTTTCTTGTGCATTTTCTTTGGAGTGACATAAGTCCATCCTTCAACTTCACTTGACGTGACTGACATGGTTTTGGAGCATGCCCCCAGCGGTTGAGGTGAAGATTTTGAGTTCAAAGAGCCAGAAGTGACGGTGGTATAGTTTGACTTCACCACATCATTAAGATCTAGCTCGATGATCCCTTTCTGAGCCAACTTCATGATGAGATCTTTTAGCACAAAGCACTTTTCTGTCGGATGACCAATGAAGCGGTGGATTTTACAGTACCTTAGACTGTCAGTACGGTTCATCTCTTCCGGCCGTTTGCACTCAGGTAGGTCGATCACCTTTTTGTCAAGCAAGTCTTTCAACATGGCAACCACGTCAGAGTCGGGGAATGGATAAGTCTTCTCCTCAAGCTCCTTCAAAGTGCGTCTACGTATCTCTTGATCACGAAAAGCTTCGGTTTGAATCGCCTTGCCTCGTGTATGGGTTTTGACTGGAGTTGTGTTGACCTTCATTGCTTCCTTGGTGGGTTTCCACGCAGCCTTATCCACCTTTGGCCCCAAAACTTTGTCATTCTTGTAGTCGGCGATCTGTTCTTTCTTCCCATGACGGGTGATGCTTAACTCCATATCATGGGCGCGGGTGGCTAACTCCTCAAATGTTCGTGGTTTGATGCCTTGAAGGATGTAGTGTAGTCCCCACTGCATGCCTTGAACGCACATCTCAATGGCAGAGGTTTCAGAAAGCCGATCTTTACAATCCAGACTTAAGGAGCGCCATCTATTTATGTAGTTGATGACAGGTTCATCTCTCCACTGTTTCGTACTGGTCAGCTCTAGCATGCTTACAGTACGACGAGTGTTGTAGAAACGGTTGAGGAATTCCCTTTCTAGCTGGTCCCAACTGTTGATAGACTCGGGTTCGAGGTCGGTGTACCAGTCAAAAGCGTTACTTTTCAGCGAACGTACGAACTGTTTGACAAGGTAGTCTCCCTCTGTCCCAGCATTGTTGCAAGTTTCAATGAAATGGGCGACATGTTGCTTCGGGTTGCCTTTTCCATCGAACTGCATGAATTTTGGGGGCTGATAACCCCTTGGCATCTTCAAAGCATCAATCTTCTTGGAGTAAGGCTTTGAGTACAGTACGGAGTCATGCGAGCTTCCTTCGTACTGTGTCTTGACAGTGCTTGCGATCATCTCCTGTAGCTGCTGGATAGAGAGAGATTCCATGAACGCCGTTGCTTGGTCTAGCTTCAGCTTCTCTTCGACTTTCTCCACTGGAGGCTCCTCTTCTTCGTCGACTTCTTTCTTTAATGGACCAACATTGGGGTCGACTTTCATGTCGAGCTGCGCATCTAGTTGGTTGATGAGTGCGGCGATCTGCAAATCCTTCTCTTCCACAGTCTGTGTAAGCTTTGCAATTGCTTCGCTCATTTGAGCCAGTTGTTCTTCAACAGAGGTGACGCCGATGGTCATGACTTGTGCAACCAATAGACACGACTTTCCTTCAGACATCCATAGTGCTGATGAAGAACCCCATTGGCCGTTTTCGGGTGTCATCTTGTGCGCCTCAATAGCATGTTTTGGTGCCGCCAGCATGGTTAGGTTGATGACCGACTCGCGCCTTTGGTGCTGCTCTTGCTTACTTGGCGGTATCAACTTTGCAGCAGCATGTTGAGGAGTGGTTGTGGCACCAATGGATGCTCCATTTGTGGCGGAAGTGCTTATGCTTCTTCCCTTGGTGGTTGCAAGAACGGCTTGTCCCTTGCTTGATGCCATTGATTTTGGAGGTGTGCTTTGGTTGTTGTCAACTCCGTAACCCTGCTCCTTCAACTTCTTTTGAGTTTTGGTGAGGTCACGATCTTTGTCGTTGACGGTGTTTGAAACCTTCTTTCCAAGATTTGAAGAGGAAGCAAAGTCATGCCTAGCCTTTGACATGAGTTCGTAGGCATTTGGGTTAAAGCCTTCTTCGGTCTTCTTAGTTGGAAGAGAGCTTGGTTTCACTTTGACGCCATGCTGTGCCTCCAGACGGTTGATGAGTCCGGCGGTTTGCAAGTTTTTCTCCTCTGCAGTCTTTATCAGCCTTGCAATTGTTTCCTTCATCTGAACCAGCTGTCTTTCAATGGAGGTAGTGCCGATAGTCATGACTTGTTCTTTGTTTGAAGCCATGGACTGTGCTTGAATATCTTGAACGGAGACAGAGATGAGAGGTAGAGATTATCCCACCGGGCGTGCCAAATTTGTGAACACGAAAGATTCCTTGAAACAAGAAACCAGAATAACGTGTACAAAATAATATTTTTGTGTTTATGATTTTGGGGTTACGATCTCTCTCTAATTTGGTCCTCTGATTCTATCTTCGTAGGGTGTAGGTTTGTGGATGAGTTGTTGATCCAAAGGGCCGTCGGGGCTTGATCTAAGGATGAACAATTGATGAACGGTTGAACACTTTCTTCAAGGGCCGTCGGGGCTTGATCTTGAATAATGGTTGTGTGGATTTCTTCAAGGGCTTTTGGGCTTGATCTTGAAGGTTGATGGATGAGCGGATCTTCAAGGGCTTTTGGGCTTAGTCTTGAAGAACGATTGGATGTGTGGATTTGTTTGTGCTGTTGATCCAAGGGGCCGTTGGGGCTTGATCTTAGGATGAACGATGAACACTTTCTTCAAGGGCCGTCGGGGCTTAATCTTGAATAATGGTTGTGTGGATTTCTTCAAGGGCTTTTGGGCTTGATCTTGAAGGTTGATTTGACGAAGAACGAAGAGTGCTTTCTTGATCCTTCGGAATTCTTGGGAATTTGGATGCTTGAGAGCTTTGGAGTTTCAAAGCTTCAAGGATTTGGGGAATTCTCTTCCAATTTGGGAGTAGAGAAATGTATTTGTGAATTCCTTGATGCTTGATACCTTGATGGAGAAGCCTATTTATAGGCTTTGAGAATGAATCACCACCACAAAATATTTTTTTCCTTTCCAAGCACCATTGCCTAATTTTCCCACTTAATGCAATATTGAAATTGAAGTGGTGTAACTTATGGCCTAATTTCCCACTTAATACCATTTTAAACTTGAAGTGGTCTAACTTATGGCCTAATTTCCCACTTAACACCATTTTAAACTTGAAATGTGTATGCTTTGTCATTGCCCAAATGAGAAAAACTTGCTTTGATCCGTAATGGATTGAAGTGTGCTTACCTTGTCATTGCCCAAATTGAGAAGAAAAACCTTGTTTAATCATCCAAGGGTATTTCTTCCTATTTTGTTGAGTCACATGCCATGTGTACAATTTGTACGACACGTGGCGTATGCCATGTATGCCTTGACACGTCAAAACTTTAATGCGTTGGGTGAACATTTGTTTTACTGAAATTTCGATGTCTACAACAATGTGCGGACTTTTGATGAAAATATTTTTAAAACTAATTCTTAATAAAAATGCAAAGTGAATTTTGAAAAAACACTTGCAATGCTTTCTACCAGGAATACATAACTGGGGCTTCTTTCAGGAAGCACTTTAAATGTTGTTGGAACTTAAAATCATTTTCTCTAAAAGTGTTTTTCAATCATTTTAAAAACGTTTCCAAACGAGTGATGCTTTTACTGCACACTAAAACACGAAAAGCAAAGGTTGAGATTTAACTAATTTCGTTTGGTCAAATCTCAACAATTCATTTGTGAAAAATGGTGCGGGAAAGAGAATTAGAAGTGCTTTTGGAACTTAAAAATTATTTTTTCTAAATGTGTTTTTCAATCATTTTAAAAGTGTTTCCAAGCTAATGATGCTTTTACTGCACACCAAAACACGAAAAGCAAAGGTTGAGATTTAACTAAATTTCGTTTGGGCCGAGGACCTGGAATTTTCGACCTCATCGATTTCCTAGCAAGCTTCAACTTCATAAAAATGGATAGGTTCCATGCTTGCTTATTCAACCCTACTTTTCACCTCAACATTTTGCTCTTTCTCGTTTAATCAAATTTCAACGGCTACAAACAAGGCTTATAATTATAATAAACTTAGCCGTTGGATCAAATTTCAACGGTCCGAATTCCTGAACTTGATGGATTAAGATGAAGGGATCCGGAAGCCATTTCCAATAGAAGATTTGATCTCAAGGGATTAATTATTTCTTTCCAACACTTTTGCAGCTGGTTCCCGATAGTTTTTTTTTTGTTTTTTGCGTGGGACCAGTCTAGCATCTAGAACCCGAAACAAAACACTGTGGGCGTGTTTACGTATCCGTAATCGGAATGAAAATATGGAAGTAAATTCCGATTACGGAGTACTCCGGTGTTTACTAAACATGGAGGAATAAAAAAAGCAGTGGGGCCCACACAGAATTTGGAATTCAATTCCTTGTATTGGTGGAATTGGATTCCTTAGATATAGGTGGTATTGTTTGGGCAATCGGAATGACACTTTTGTTCCCTTTATGCCCTCACTTACTTTTTTTTATTTCCAAGACTATTCTTTATAAACCCTTTATAGTATATAAAATATTTGATTTGGGACAAGGGCATTTTAGTAATCATACTGGTTGATATTCCGATTCTGCTGAATTAGTAAACAGTTTTTATGGAATTCTATTCCGATTCCAGAACATTTAAGTAAATAGTTTCAACAGGAATCCGATTCTGACTTCTCCTTATTCCAACTCCTTCTTAATTCAATTCTTTCTTAATTCAGTTCCTTCTATTTTCATTACCGTTACGTAAACGCGCCATGTAAGTCATGAGAACGAAAGTCCAGGCTCATACTGGTTGGGTCTTTTCATAAGCAGCTTTCCAAAAGGTCTTCCGAGGTAGGTAATGTTAAATATCCTACATCCGCAAGAGAAGGAAAAAAAGAAGAGTAAATATCTTAATATTACTTTAACTAATACCGATGTATTTGATGATAAAATCTTACACTTAATAAGTTAGGGACAATATCAATGTTGTTGGAAGTGAACATTTGGTCTGTTTTGATAATTTAACGTGGTATCAAAGTCAAACAACAGACCTGTGCCCCACGTGATGGGTGGGGATTCACCTGGCCCCGCTCGATGATGGCAGGTCCCTTGGCCTGTGTACCCACGCATAATTGTTCATGTAACAATCAATAATCATAACTCCAAAAGTCAAGAAATTGTAAACAATTCGACTACATTTGAGGGGATACAGACTTGCTTTGGCAACCGAAGTCAAGAAAAATGTGCTGAGGATTTGGATAATCTGTGCACCATTGACTTCAATATCTGTCTTTGAGCTGATTGCTGCCTCCCTACAATTTTACTTTGCATGCTTTCAGTAACCATCGGCAGCAAAGAAATCTTCGTACAATGGGTAGCTGCTATCCAAATTTCAATCTTGTTTACTATTTTCTCTTTCTGTTTACGGTCACTTCCTACATGCGGATGGGTGACGGACTTCCAAGCGGTGTGGACTCATGCATTGAGGAAGAGAGAGGAGCACTGCTCAGCTTCAAACAAAATGTTACTGATCCTTCGGGAAGGCTTTCTTCTTGGGTAGGACGCGACTGCTGTCAATGGAAAGGAATTTTGTGCAACAACCGCACGGGTCATGTTGCAAAGGTGGACCTTCGGAATACTTATCCATCTCCAGTATGGTCTGATCCCGAATATCGCTACGACAAGTTGGCTTATGAACGCTCTTTATTGTCCGGTAAGATAAATCCTTCTTTGCTTAGCTTGAAGCATTTAAATTACCTAGATTTGAGCGGGAACAGTTTCGAACTCCCTAAATTCAATGGTCTGCTTGAAAATTTGAGGTATCTTAACCTCTCCTCTGCATTATCATCTGAGGGAGCTGAGATTCCAGAGTTTATTGGAAACTTGTCGTCTTTGGAAACACTCGATCTTTCGAATAATCATTTCGAAGGGAATCCAATTCCTAAGTCTTTTGGCCAGCTTAAGAGTTTGAATTATCTTGATATCTCCTTCTCAGGTTTTCGGGGAGAAATTCCCCCTAACCTTGGAAACCTGTCAAACCTGAACCATCTTGATCTCGGGTGGAATTACTTGAAAATATCTTCCGAAAGCTTGAATTGGCTTCCTCGCCTCTCTTCCTTAACATACCTCAATCTCGACTTTCTCAATCTTCACAGCGCGGGAGCAAGTTGGCTATCTGCAGTTAACATGCTTCCTTCGCTGTTAGAGTTGCATTTGTGCCTTTGCAGAATTGAAAGGATTCCACTCTCAATCCAAAAGGTAAATATGACTTCACTTTTGGTACTTGATATGTCAATGAATTCTATCAGTTCTCCACTACCTAGCTGGTTTTCTAATCTTACTAGTCTTCGAAAACTCAATCTGAGTGGACAAGATTTCAACTATTTCACTGGTCCGATTCCTCGTGAGTTTGCAAGGCTCGTATATCTGGAAGGCCTTGATTTTTCTGGTAATGGACTCGAAGGTCATATTCCCAAACTAAACTTTTGCAAGCTAAAGACCTTAAACTTTCAAGGAAACGAATTTGATGGGGGAATTCAAGGGCTTTTGAGTGGTTTCTCAAACTGTATAGATAGTGTATTGGAATCGCTGGATTTGTCCTCTAATAAGCTGGAAGATGAGTTGCCTGACTCCCTTGGGATGCTACACAACTTGCAATATGTCAACCTCGAGTTCAACAAATTTTCAGGTGAAATCCCAGAATCTATTGGAAAGTTGTCATCCTTGAAAACTCTAAACCTCGAGTTCAACAATTTTTGGGGTAAAATCCCAGAATCTATTGGAAAGTTGTCATCCTTGAAAACTCTAAACCTCAGTTACAACAATATGATTGGACCGATTCCCGATACTTTGGGACAATTGTCCGAGCTAGTTCACCTAGATTTGTACGGGAATTCATGGGATGGCATTTTAACAGAATCTCATTTCACAAATCTCACAAGATTACGATCTATTGATGTGTCTACATATCGACCTATGTCGCTCATTGTCAAACTGACTCATGAGTGGATTCCTCCTTTCAAGCTCTACACAGTTGGCATTACAAATTGCAGTGTTGGTCCTAAGTTTCCTGCATGGCTTCAGTTGCAAACTGAACTTTCCGATGTCACCCTTCGTAGTACTGGAATCTGGGGTACCATACCAGAAGAGTGGTTGTTGAAGGTATCATTGCAGCTCAAATATTTGGATTTATCATACAATCATATCAGAGGAAGGCTTCCACTCCAACTGAAATGTCCAACTCTATATCATATAGATTTGAGCTATAATCGATTCGATGGTCCACTCCCAGTTCTGTCCGCCAATCTTACCATCTTTAATCTTGAAAGCAATTCATTTTCAGGGCCAATTCCTTCGAACATTGACCAATTGATGCCGACATTGCAAGGATTGTATCTTTCTGATAATCAGTTGGAAGGCACAATTCCACCATCCATTTGCAACTTGCAAAGCTTGTCAATCCTTTCTCTGAGAAATAATCATTTATTCGGAGAATTTCCCCAAGAATGGAGTGTGTGGCCCGGAATATTTATTGTCGACGTTGGATACAACAATCTCTCAGGTAATATGCCAAGTTCGATGGGTGTCCCAAGCTCACTTCATGTATTAAAGATGAATGATAACAATCTTGGGAGCACAATTCCTTCTTCTATATGGCGAAACTGCACTTCTTTGAGGAGTATCGATCTTGGAGGTAACAAATTTACAGGAAATATGACTTTATGGATAGGATCAAATGCACCCGACTTGTTTTTCATACGATTGCGATCCAACTTATTAAGCGGACATATCTCCGACCAGTTGTGCAATCTTCCATTTCTTGACATCCTAGACCTTAGTCACAACAACTTCTCAGGGTCCATTCCCAAGTGTTTGAAGAATATGACGTCTTTGGTGGAAGGTTTTTCCAATGCCACTGACTATGAAAGCTATATTGAGCAAGCCACATTGACGTTGAAGGGAAGGGAACTCGTATATAACAAAACTCTGTTCTTGGTGAAAAGCATCGACCTTTCATCGAATAATTTAGAAGGTGAAATCCCTGAAGAAATAACAAGCCTCATTGCTTTAAGTACCTTAAACTTGTCAAGAAATCAACTGAGGGGAAACATTCCTTTCAAGATCGGAAACTTGCGTTGGCTGGAAACTCTTGATCTCTCACACAATCACCTTTCAGGACAGATTCCTCAAAGTTTGTCTTCTTTAACCTCCTTATCTCACTTGAACTTCTCTTATAACAACTTGGCTGGAAAGATTCCTTCTGGGAACCAACTCCAGACACTCGAAGATCCCTCCATTTACAAGGGCAACCTTTTACTGTGTGGAGTTCCTCTTTCAACTAAGTGCCCAGGAGATGAGACTTTTACTGCCACAGATGCGAAAGACAGCGACGAAGATGGAAATAATAAGTTGTGGTTCTATGTCAGCATGGTACTGGGTTTCACCGTAGGCTTTTGGGGTGTTTGTGGTACATTGCTTGTGAAGAAGTCATGGAGGTATGCTTATTTTCGATTGTTCGATGACATCAAAGATAAGGTAATGCTAGCAATTGCAGTCAAAGTGGCTCGTTTTCAAAGGAAACTTTGATTCGAGAAGAAAATCTCTCAAGATTAAAATACGACAAGCCAAGTGCTAACTACCAAGTTCATGTACTACGTATTTAGTTTATCTATGAATATCATGTATGTGTAATGTACTGCAAGCTACTAAATAAATCATGTTTTTCCATATTTTCTTGAAATTTCCAGTAAGTATTCGAATACAAGTTCCATAGAAGGCAAACATCGTGCATATTTCTTTGGGGATATTTGGGAAGAAGTATGAGAAATTACGCGAATTGTAGTGTCTGCAATTTTGTTAAAAAGAGTAAATTAAATTTAATACTGGAACAATGCCTTTGAACCATGAACATATAGTGTGGAGAAATTGAAAGTTTAAGTGGAAGACGACATAGGAAAGAGAAGAAAGTTCAAAGAATATTATGATCAAATTGGAACTCAGTTGAAAGTTCAAGAGAAAGATGAGTGGAACTGGAAAATGCACACACAGACCAACTTGAAAGAACGCACCAAAAATGTCAGCTTGGCGTGCAATTCCTTTCTTTTTTTCTGTTTAGATAATTTGCACAAATTTTCCAACAAGAATACAAGTGTTCACATATAAAAAATGCAGATGCCCCCACCAAAAATTCAGTACTCTAGAGAAAGTGGGAAAAAGGCAGAGGAAGGAGAGGTAAGTTCATTGAATGAGAAGCACACAGGAAAATGCACACAGAAAGACCAACTTGAAAAGTGATATACACAAAAGTGTGAGGGAAATGTTTGAATCCGAGATACAGTGAGTTGAAAATGGCTACATTATCCGACTGCAAGGACAATCCACCATGAGCAAAACTAAATTAGACTTTATTCCTGAATTTCCACACATAATAATTATTTTTTACTACAAAGATTCAGTTATGATTAACTATTAGTGATATGCCATTTACCAAGACTTTAAGTCAATAAGTCCTGATTAGTGCTAATTAAAAATGGTTACTCGTTTCTCTTTCAGAAACCCACCAACCCAACAAAGACTTTGATGCCAAAACTTTACATGGTCGACTCTTATCTGTTTTAATCCCTATTTGCTAATCTAGTCAAATTCAGTGGACTAGCAAGTGGCAAACATGCAAGTGGATAGAACACTTGAAATCCGGCGGCTAATTTCGACCTCTCCATAAAAACTCGGTTCTTATGCTCAGTAGCCATCTGCATTTTGCACCAAACAAAGCAAAGAAAACTTGATTCTTAGAACAATGTCTAGCTTTGCAAATTTATGCAATCCCACCTATCACCTCAATATTGCCCACTGTTTGCTCCTTTTGCTTTTGGCCTCTTCATATCTACACACTCCTAGAGTCTGTCTTGGTGATGCACTTCCAACTGCCAACTGCATCGACCAAGAGAGACGTGCGCTTCTCGCCTTCAAAGAAGATCTCACTGATCCTTCCGGCAGGCTTTCTTCTTGGGTCGGTCGCGATTGCTGCCAATGGAAAGGAATTTCGTGTAACAACAACACAGGTCATGTCGAAAAGATGAGTCTCCAGAATCCATACATATATACACTATCGGTCTTTGATGCAGCGCAAGATGAGATGGAGTACTCGTCGTTGGGTGGTAAGATAAATCCTTCTTTGCTTAGCTTGAAGCATTTGAATTACTTAGACCTAAGCCGGAATGATTTTCGAGGGATTCACATTCCCGAATTCTTTGGCCAGCTAAAAAATTTGAGGTATCTCAATCTCTCCTCAGCTTCATTTGGAGGAGAGATTCCACCTCATCTTGGTAACTTGTCAAATTTGAACTATCTTGATCTCAGTGAAGAGTCTGACTACTCCTTACTTGAACTACCTTCCGAAAACTTGAATTGGCTTTCTCGTCTCTATTCCCTAAAATACCTCAATCTTGAAGGGTTGGACCTTAGCAACACAAGTTGGCTACATAATGTTAACATGCTTCCCTCCCTACTAGAATTACACTTACCATCATGCCAAATCGAAAGCCTTCCACTCTCACTCAAAAACATTAGCCTCAAATCACTTTTGGTCCTTGATATGTCGTATAATGATTTGAAGTTTCCATTTCCTGATTGGTTTTTCAGTCTTGGTAGCCTCACAAAACTTGATTTAAGTGGGAACTCGTTGATTGGTCCCTTTCCCATTGAACTTGAGAGCCTCAAATCACTCGAACACCTTCATTTATCTTTCAATGAACTTGAAGGTCGAATTCCCATGCTTGAAAATCTTTGCAGTCTAAAGACCTTAAATCTTGCCAGCAACAAATTTGATGGGGGGATTCAAGAGCTGTTCGACGGATTATCAAGTTGTCCCAATAGTAAACTCGAGTCGCTAGATTTGTCTTCTAATATGCTGCAAAGCAATTTGCCGGCGTCTTTGGGGATGCTACGCAATTTGAAGTATCTCAGCCTCTACAACAATCTTATGAATGGGTTTATTCCTGAAAGTTTAGGGCAACTCCCTGAGCTAGTTCATCTCGATCTGTCATTCAACTCGTGGGTAAGCATTTTAACTGAATCCCATTTCATGAACCTCACAAAATTGAAATACTTTGCATTAGGCAGAGTGGATCAATACCCAACTCTACCTATTCACCTCAGTTTCAATGTGTCTTATAATTGGGTACCTCCTTTCATGCTTCACACAATCAACATTGGGTACTGTAAAGTAGGTCCAGCCTTTGGGGTATGGCTTCAATCTCAAACTGAACTAGTCTTTGTCAAACTTCGGGGTACTGGGATCTCCGATTCTATACCAAAGCACTGGTTCTTGAAACTATCTTCCAAGGTCGAATATTTGGATTTATCTTACAACCAAATCACTGGAAACCTTCCATTAGAATTGAATTTTCGGAATACTCTAATTTTGGATGTGAGTAACAATCGAATTGATGGGCCATTCCCACTTTGGTCTGGTAACCACGTGATCCGGCTTGAGCTTAAAATGAATTCATTTTTCGGGCACATTCCTTCGAATTTGGACGAAAGGTTTCCAAAACTGGTGGCATTGTATCTCGCGGAGAATCGCTTGAATGGTACTATTCCAAGCTCCATTTGCAACATGCAAAACTTGCTAGTCCTTTCGCTGAGAAACAATGAGTTATCAGGAGAATTTCCTCAAAAATGGAGTCAGTTGCATGAGATCTTGGTCATAGATGCTGCACACAACAATCTCTCAGGCAAACTTCCTAGTTCGATTGGTGTCCCGGGCGCTCTTCTCGGGTTGAAGCTGAACAACAACAACTTCGATGGTGAAATTCCTCTTTCCTTGCAAAATTGCACTTCTCTGAGGCATATTGATCTCGGAGATAACAAATTCACTGGAAAAATACCTTCATGGATAGGATCAAAGGTGCCACTGGTATCGATCTTACGACTGCGGTCCAATTTTTTCAGCGGAGAAGTCCCCCAACAGTTGTGCAATCTTGGCTACCTTCATATCCTAGACCTTGCACACAACAACTTTTCAGGGACTATTCCTAAGTGCTTGAATAAACTGAGTGCTCTGACGCATGGAAATTTCAGTGCTTATGACTTGTATGCTTATTATGACCAAGAAACATCAGTGGTGAAAGTAAGACAACTCGACTATCAGCCGCAGACTATAATGTTCGTAAGAAGCATTGATCTTTCATCGAATAACCTCGAAGGTGAAATCCCTGAAGAAATATCCAGCCTCGCTCAACTGCATAACTTGAACTTGTCGATGAACCAATTGAGAGGAAGCATTCCATCAAAGATTGGGAACTTGCAGTTGCTCGAAGCTCTTGATCTTTCGATCAACCACCTTTCAGGAGAGATTCCTCAAAGTATTTCACTTCCGACGTTCTTGTCTCACTTGAACTTGTCTTATAACAACTTGACTGGTAGAATTCCTTCGGGCAACCAGCTTCAGACACTCATGGATCCATCCATTTACGAGGGTAACCAGTTGCTGTGTGGGGTTCCTCTTTCAACCAAGTGTCCCGGAGATGATCACACTCCTACAAAAGACAATGATCATGAAGATGGAAATGATAAGTTTTGGTTCTACGTTAGCATGGCACTTGGATTTATCGTAGGTTTTTGGGGTGTCTGTGGCACATTAGTTGTCAAGAAGACATGGAGGTATGCTTATTTTGGATGGTTCGATGCCATTAAAGATAAGGTACTGCTAGCAATTGCAGTGCAAAAAGCTCGTTTTCAAAGGAAGTTTTGATTAGAGTAGAAATATGAATGTTGTCCTTGAACTCCGAAAATTTTAAATAACTACAAAATACATGTACTGTGTGATTTTTATTTTTTGTTCTTCCTTGTGTTGGAATTTACGAATGTACTTGCACTGGATGTTTGATGAATAAGTTTGGAATATTGCTAGTATTAAAAAAACATATGATCCTCAATTGCATTGCCAATTGCCTCTCTCTTCTCTCTTCCAAACCCTTTCCACCAAATACTAATTGGTGTGCCAAGACTTCCACGGCCACCCATATCATTCCATAGAAAAATTCGTATTTCCTATTAGTGAATAACAAATAAGAAAACGACGAGTGTAACAATGGCTATTTTATGATACTTCTGGTAGGCTTTCGTTTGGGTGGGCCATGATTGACTATTTTACAATGACTATTCCCTATTAGTGTGTCACAAACACGCCCTATTACAGCCAAATGAAATAATACAATTGATTGGACACTCGAAATGTATTCATGTTGTATATGCTATGGTTATGGTCCAACTATTCTAGCAGACATATTTCCCAACATTTGCAATCTTCGGCAACTTCTTATCCTCGCTTGACCTTAGTCTTCATATGTTAAAGACATAGTGGAGGACATAAGATAACACTTGCAATCGCGTTGAAAGTGGCCCATTTCAAAAAGATTTTTTTTCTCTGAGTTTGAGAGTACCATGCATATGTGGTGTTTTTTACGTTCTGCTTTGTGTCTTTTGTACTTGCAATCTATGATACAAATAAAGGAACTCTATCTTTCAAAAGATGTTCCCACAGACATTTATGTATTAACCTGGAATTAAATAAAAATTCTAGTTTGTACTTATCAATCGCATAATAATATATGAGACCATCCAATGTTGCAATTTAACAAAATAACGATTTGTTCATAAAGTACATAAGCGCACGTATATATTCTTCTCTTTTACACTTCTAGAGAAATCACATACCACTTGTTCTTGCATCAACAATGGTTCTCTAATATCTTCGAGCAATTCGTTTGACGACATTCTTTCTTGAGGTCCGGTAGGAGCATGTCCCTTTTACCATCTGGTTACCATGCCCTTTTTAGCTTGAGTTGGTCCTGGCTTCCTTCAGGCTCTACAATGCAACGCATTAAGAGAAATCCATCTTTCAGCAAGAGTAGACCGATTTCATCACTATGGTTTTTGAAAAAGCATTAAATTGATTACAAACCAGCCGTTTGAAGGATCTACTTTGAGCAGCGTTCTTTCCATCTTCCATGCCGGGTTTAGCACGATCAAGAGCCTGAGGGAAAAAAAAAATGTAGATTTTAAACATTTGTCAATGCAACCGGGTAAAACGGCAGAGAACTTATCTGCCGCACTATAATAGACTAAAGTAAAATGCTGTATTACAGAATGCAAACTAAGCTCAGACTCAACACAGTTTGTCTCCCCAGTCCTAAAAACCAATCCTCTACATTTGGCTCCGTGTCTTCGCATCATTTGAGGCTATGAGTTTCCATTTGTGCTATTTCATTTCAGATGGGATTCATTGCAAACTAGGGATCAAACCTAAGTAAAAGAATAGCTGTGTTCGATCTCTTTGCTTGTGATACAAAATACTGATCGGTCAAGTTAACAAAACATGTGCATGTACTGAGAGAGGGAGAAGGCGAGGGTGGAAGATGGGGAAAAAAATTCCATTTTTCATTCAAGATCTCTTTTCTCAGGGTAAAATCAATTTAAAAATTTTAGAACATTGGGGTTTTAATATAGAACCACTCAAGATATTATCAAGCAACCGAAGAAATTGAGATACTGTAGCTTAAACTATACTGGAAAAGGAAAATACTACCTCAATCAAAGATTCCACGCGACGTCTCATCCTTGTATGCATGAAACCCTCTGAACACTGCAAAAGAATATGCACAAAAGGAGATTGAGATCAAACATATCAAATGAAGAAATACATACATATTAATCAGTGAAGACATAGTGCGCTTCCAAGCAGCAATCATAGTCAGTATGTTATAGACGGACAGAGATGGACAGACAAAAAAGTTGTGCAGGACAAGCACTAATAGCATGAAAAAGTTGGTCCAACATTACTAATAAATGAAGTAAACAAGAACGATGGCCTGCAAACAAGAGTAAATCAGACAAAGCAAAAACATGTACAACAAAGAAAAAAAATCTTACTTCCTGCACATAAGCTACTAACTTTATAAGATTTCCAGATCATACCATATCCAGTTATCAATAGAAAGTAGTATGGCATAATTTGTTCAGTTGATGAGGACAAAAGGTGGAAGTAACAAGTTTAGGGGAAAAAGGTCACCTTAACATGGTAACTAACATAAGCATGAAAAGTTGATAAACTCCAAACTGTTCGATCCAATTTCTTGCCTTCCACGTGACGAGGGAAAATAACTGCATTGGTACACCGTACATTTTATTAAAGTGAAAAATAAAAAACAAACTGCCCATTTCCCTGACATTACCAAAAGTGACAAATCCTGCATTGGCAGACAGTGCTTCAGTGGGAGCTTCCTTTAGTTCTAAAGGAGGGGTAGGAGACCACAAACAAGGAGGGGCGCTATTAAGTCCAGCAGCACGTCTTGCTTCCACAAATTCCTAAATGGTAATAAAGCCATCACACTTAGCAATTAAAACACATCAAAACAAGAGTGTATAGATCCAAGGCAGCATAGCTTGAAGGTAGCAGACTTCAACAAGCTAGCATTATCGAAGGTATCTAGCAAACCTTATTAGCTTCATCAACATATAATTAATAGACTTCACATTCTCTTCCCGGGTAAAAAATTCATATTTCCAATTTAAGATCATATACTTATCAAACCTGCAAGAAGGAAGTTGCAAGAACAATATCTATAGAGTCCTTGAATCTCATCGGGAACACTACAGTGACTTTGTCTACCTGCAAAAAACATCGCAAGGTTTATCAGAATAAGGTTTCAACAGCTCTCTAAGTAGCTAAAGTGCAAAACATAAAAGCAACGAAGAGCAAAATGATAATTTGTTAGCCTTAATATGTAAGTTTACCTGAGGAATAAGGAAAAAGGACTCGTTTGGTCGATGCAAAAGAGCGACAAGCCCATCAGTATTGGACGCAACATTCCTTGCACCAAGCTTCTTCAGAACCCCTCGCAATGGAGCGCCTAGCACCACTTCTCTTACAGATGCAATCTTTAGCAAAAGAGCATGTCTGTACTCTACGCAAAATCGCATTCACATAACAAAGTGAAAAAAAAAAGAAAAAGGAAAACTTGGAAGTCAGCCAAAAAAATCAATAGATAAATATATAAAATTGGAATGTATAAGAAAAAGGAACGCCCGAAAGAGGATAATCTAGTAGAATAGAATCCAAAGCAACCCAAATAAAGCGAGACAATGTTCGGTTTTACACCAATGGACCAAGCAGTCCAATAAGGGTTTTATACCGATGAACCAAGCAAGTCCAAGAAGCTAAGGTTATCTGGAAACAAGCCAATCTTGTCCAACAAGCTAAATGCATACTAAAACACAAAAACTTCGAAAATAATATTAGCAACTAGAAAAAACACCCCGACGACTATTATTCATTGCCTTGACTGGCTTTAACAAGATCTCATAAATGTTTTGAAAACATATATCCATGGCAATGGCAAGCTTTATAATGACCTTAGAAAAGGAATTCGTTGAACCTTCATCTGGAGGAAGTTTGTTGAGATTGAGCTTCAAGGTAAGATTAAACCCATCTCTTGGAGGGTCAAGAATTTGAACCACCGAGCCGTATGCAGCCTTTATAGCCTCTATAGCTCCGGAGGGAAGGCCGCCCACGAACACAGTTTCCGGAGGCGGAGTCGGTAGCGATACCGAAAGCAACAATATATGTGGGTTCTTCATCGTCACCTGCATAACATCAATGCCATTACGCAACCCGTCCAACCAAAACTGTTCAAAATCCGAAATTGAATTCTGGGTTATCACCTGAATGTGGTAACGAACGTCGTCGAACTCGGCCCAGTGGTAGTCCGCCTCCACCGCCTTCTCGATGCTGCAAAACCATACAAAAATGAGAGGGTGACAATGAGGAAGAAGAAAAGGAAGAAATTGGACCGTTGAATTGGGAAAAGGAACGAACTTTTGGAGGCGATTGAGCAAGGTGTCGAGGAGAAATCTTGAGTGGGACTGCAACAGAATCATTGGGACTGAATTGGGTTTGAAGATTTGAGGGTTTTTGTGACGTCTGTGGCCTCTGCTCTCAGTATCTGTGCGTGGGATAGAGAGCTCAGAAAATGCAGAAATGGCCGAGATGGATCTGCACTTGAGAATTTGACATGGCGTGTCGCTCAGGGAGTCTGCAGTTCCAACAGCGTCAAAGTCTTTGGCTTTTACCTTTTTTTTTTCCTTCAACTTTTACCTCTCTTTTTTTGCTATTTGGTCCTTTTGGAATTTGGATGCCGGAATGGTACCCTAATTCTTTCCTATATTCCAAATTCCCACCCTCTCTTCTTATCGTTATGCCACTTTGTGCAGTTGCTCTTGGCTTCATATGTCCATGGGACATTCTGTCAAACATTTTCTTTCTTTTAGACATTCTTGTCAAACATTATTTCAAACACATCGCTTTCAATAATTCTGTTTTGAATTTACAATAATTTCTACTAAATTTAATCAGATATATAGAATTCAAGCATTTATGAGAACAAAACACTTGTTATTTTACCTAAAATTGTGACATTTCAAATTTCAACATGTGATTATCTATGATTTTGCCGTTTAGTAATAGATCTTATAATGAATTAAACTGTGAAATTTTCACCAATTAGTTACTCGTCTAGTAATATCATCTCTTCTCAATGTCAAAACCTCCACTCTTTTAATTTAAAAAACTTTAAATTTCTGATTTGAGAAAATGATGTAATTTTCCAAAAACTTAGTTAATGGTAAGTTGAAAATGCCTATAAAATTTAGGGACAAACTAGCAGAGCATCCCATCTAAAATAAAGGACTTTAGGGAAAAATTGAGTGAATTTTAGAATTTTAATCACCAAATTAAAAAAAATGAGAGTGAGTTTTACACACCTTTCTAATTTTTTTACACAATCATATTTAATTTTAATCGTCAATTTTGTTCCATTTATTTAATCCAACCACCGTAAATAAATAAGGTTGACCAAATTACAAAAGGGGGGAACTTGGTCTTTGAGAGGTGAAAGGAACCGAAAAACAATGGAAGGGAGGCGAGTGAGAAGGTTCAGATCAAGATCACAACCTCACACTCATCGCAGTCTTCTACCCCTTCACTCCCCCGCAAACTCATCTCCGCCGCCTCCTCCTTCCTCGACCACCGTCTCCTGCTGCTACTGCGACTTCAAATTCTGGGCTTTCAACCAACCCCTCTTCCATTTCGGCAAGACCCATTGCCGGATTCTCAGGGCTTGGTTCTCCGTCGGTGTTGGATTCGGTTTAACCTTGCTCTTCTCCGCCTCCCTCCTCCTCATATGGGAGCTCGGCAGAGCTCTCAATCTCTTCCATGGAAGCTTCTTCGTCGACTTGGCAGCGAGATTTTTCTCCTCCTTCGGCACCTCAATCGCCGACGCAGCCTATGTTATCACCGCCACCGTGATTTCAGTCGCTGTCCACGAACTGGGTCATGCTCTCGCGGCCGCAAGGTCTCTCCTTGTCCTGTTTCTTTCTTAGTCCTAACCTTTTATGCATTTGGTGCTTTTTGGGTTTTTGTTTTTGATTATTCTGAAGCGAAACGTAGGCTTGATTGCAAGCAGTGAGTGCCTGCAAATGGAGTATGTTGCTGTGTTCGTTGCGTTTCTGTTTCCCGGTGCTCTGGTGGCTTTCGATTCGGAGTCTCTGCATCAGTTGTCTTGTTTTGCTGCTCTGCGGATATATTGTGCTGGAATTTGGCACAACGCAGTGGTATGCTTACTTGCGTTTTGGTTATTTATCGAAAGGGTTAATTTGTTTGCAGAATTGAATGCTGATTTGTATTCGAATTTCGCAGTGTTGTGCGGCTTGTGGGTTCGCCTTACTACTCCTGCCCTTCATCTTGTTTCCGTTTTACGTACATGGTGACAGCCCCATGGTACATCACTGACTACTAGCGTATTGAATTGTATAATGAATTCATGTTATGTTTTTGTGACAATGTCGATATCAAAATGGTCCGAAAGGAATACAATTTTGATCACCTGTTTGTTTCTATATTTTGTGATTGTCTGGAAATAGGTTTTGGGTGTACCTTCTACATCGCCTTTGTCCGGTTACTTGTCACCTGGTGATGTGATTGTGTCGGTGGATGGTGTACCTATCCATAATGTCCAAGAATGGATGGAGATGACATCTCTGATAAATCAATTGGCACTTGGAGATAGAAACCATTCCATAGATGTCCCAGGCTTTGGGACAGCCAATAGAAGGAAGGGGTACTGTGTGCCTAATTCTATGATGGAAGAAAGCAAGCAGATTATCATAGCTGATAACCAGTCTTCTTGTCCCAATGATCTTACTGCATTTACAACTGTTCCCTGTGCTTATGCAAGCTTGTTAGGTGATGATCATCCAATTAGTATTGAGAAAGCCCACTGCTTGAATGCCAAGGATGTGATCAAACTTAATAAGTGCGGTGACGGATGGGCGGCGATTATAACAAATGGCAGCAACTGCATATGTTCAGAGGTCGGTATCTTGTTGTTTGCAAAAGATGCAATTTTAGGAATTCAGTCACTTGTTTCAATGCAAATAAATTCAATTTGTTGATGCCTATAGGACGAGTCCTGCTCAAGTCCAATTCCAATTCCAGGCTTGGTATGGGTTGAGGTCACATATTCAAGGCCCTATTCTCTGGAATGCTTGCGAGTTAGAAGAAAATCTTTTGTGGATTCAAGAACATCTGAAGGCATGGAATCTAACTGTGGCGGGACTTTTGTGTTTGTTGGGGACATTATCTTCATGGCACGCTCAGTTCAGTTAACTGCATATCGACCTCGCCGATCATTTCCCTTGGTTACATATCTTCCAAATGTACTAGAGAGGATTTTGATATGCACATTCCAAGTCTCTCTAACACTTGCCCTTCTCAACAGTTTGCCCGTAAGTTTTTTATTTATTTTATTTATTCTACTATTGTCTTATTAAGATTTTTCAAGCCTGATCAGAACCCTGCATGACCATGGATATCAAAATTGAATGTCCATGCATGCATACCGTCTGGCTTGCAGAGGGATTATTTGAGGAAGGTTTTGTAAGGCCTAGGAACCAATAGTATTTAATCACGTAGATATTAACCTCAAATTCCACATTTCCTCTGCGAAATTACCTCACATGGCTAGCAGTAGGCTTATTTGCTGCTAAGAGCATGGAGATCTATTTGATCAATGCCCTGCTCTTTCTTCCACTCCATAAGCACCAAAAGATATACAAAGATACCATCAATAGAACCTGAGTGTAACCCAGACTGCTCCAAACAGAGAAAAGACAACACAATACCCGTGCTTATCTAATAATGCTTTTAGCCACATCAGATCCATGCAAATATAGACTTTTTTTTTTTTTTTTTATGAAATTAAGGCCTTCCTATCACCCTTAGTCGGCCATAACATTGTAAATTTAGCCTAAAAGATTCCCCAAGAGAAACAAGTTTGGTCTCATATTCTTCCTGTTAAGGTGGTCCTATTCTGTGCAGCCTAAGATGCTGTTAGTTGAGCTTACTTTGAGAATGATCTGGCTGAGGTTGTTCATGTACGTGAGGCCAAAATTCATCCCGATGAGCTTGGGCTAAGCCTAGCTCAGTTGTTATAAGCCTGCTCCAACTTTTACCCTGATTAATCCATCAAGCTGACCATGGGCTGACTGTAGTGGTGGCAAATCAACCCATTGGGTTGTTAATGGGTACCCGTTAAGACCCGTTTAATTTGATATCACCTTAATATAGAGGTGAGATTGGTAGTGGTGGTGATAGTGTAAGATGAAATCAAACTAAATGGGTCTCAATGGGTACTCATTAGCAACCCAATGGGTCGATTTGCCACCTCTAGGCTGAGATCTTTCTTTGTGGTCTTAGCATGACCAAGCCAGTTCAAGACTAAAGTTTAGTTCTGCTTGTCCCGTGATAGGTTTTGGGATGCTTTAGCCTTTAGTATTGCTATCATTTTCATTCAGTTTAGTACCTCCTAAGTTTGTACAATTTGGGAGTGAATTAATGTTGGCGTAGTGTCTATTCAGCTGAACCACTTACATTGTCTGTGGTCGGTACATAAACAACGATACAAGTTGTGCTATTTCGTCAGTCATCAAGTGTTTTTTGCTAAAATTATATTTTGTAGGTGTACTTTCTGGATGGAGAATCTATTTTAGAGTCGACTCTTTGTCACTTTGCTTTTCTGTGCCAAAGGAAGAGAAGGAAAGTTCTTCAAGTTTGCCTTTTGATGGGAACACTCGTTTCAGTCCTAGCCTTCTTTAGGATCGCTTTGTATACTTTGTAAGCCATAGGTAAGCAGTGTGATATTTTTTTATTAATGTGAAAACTACCACGTAGCTTTATATATGCTCGTTTTATATTATAGAATGTTGTTTATGTGACATATGAGCTTCAGGATGAATGTAATTCATTATCTATCATGTGACAAAAGTTTGTTACTCAATCTGGACTATAAAATTACATTTGTTACGATACAAGCTTACAAGATAAAGTTATACAGTACACTAACTAGTTGACCTAATGGATTTCTAATGGATGTGGAATTTTGACTGGGTGGATGTGATATGCATTCTTGTGAATATTAATTACCAGGGGCAACTTATACTAAGTTTACTTAAGCTTTCAATGTAATTGGAGCATCAACTTCTCCTTGTTCGTAGTCTGTTTACAATGAAATACATGTCGGGAAGGCTATCCTTGTTAGGGTATGTGCCTTCCATTTCTCACTTTTATTTCTCATTCATACACAGTGACCCTTGGCCTTAGAGAAAGCACGGAGAAGCTCAAAATCCCTGAAGTTGCTGCATGTCCATTTTCAATGGCATTATCGTTATAGAGAGCAAAACACATTTTCTCTGATGCCTCACACTTTACCTAGGAAGGTTGTGCTTCAGGCTATGAGAAACAAGTTACTGAAGCTGAGCCTTTCCTGATGAATAGTGAGCGGGGGGGCATCAAACCATCGGCTGGCCTTGGTATTCCACTTTGTTCCATCAAATCCGTGAGTTATGTAGTCTAGAAGATAGATCAAGGTTACTCGGAGGATTTAACTTGTTCAACCGTCTGTGGGATCCTCAATAGAACGAAGAAACGCTGGTGCGTTTGTCATTTTATCTGGGAACAACCCAGTTCAGTTTTGGTGGCTTACGATCAATTTGTACACATAGATCGTAAAACGATTTAAGCTTATTGGTTTTCATTTTTCTGGAACAATATAATGAAGAACCTTGTTTGTACATTCTGGTTGCTTCCAATAAAATCCCAAATTTTATGTGATGCATTTGGAGGCAGAGCCCAAGTTTTCATTTGATGCATGGCTTTGCTTTTATGGATGCAGCTGTGCATTCAGACTTTAACGAGGGCCTTATTTTTTTTGTTTTTTTTTTTGGGTTTACAGCCTTTGAACGAAATTGATAGAGTTGGTTGATACATTCACAATTTGATCGAAATTTCATGAACGAGAAGATAATTACCGTTAGACTAAGAGTTAGTTGTTATGTAGGACGTTATTCAGCCAATGGAAGTAAAATAAAGAAGAAGAAAAAGGCCCAAAAGAACATGCCTTTCTCCCAACAAAATGATAAGAGGTATTGGTTTTCAGCCCACCAATGGATCCACCCAGGCAAAAGCAGATGGTGGGAAAAGCTGTAAAGCTGTAGGGGTTGCAAAATGTGGGAATCCAATGAACCTTTTGAAAGATATAAAGAAGGTTGTCAAGTTTTTCAAATCATATAAATATTTAATTATTCATGATTCAAATCATATAAATATTTAATTATTCATGAACAGAAGTAGAGATTGTTGTGCTTCTTGTTGTTAAGCCTAAATTTGGTCATCAAGCATGAAAGCAGCAGGCCACTATTCTGGGTTGACACCACCACCTACCTTGGAT
Source organism: Pyrus communis (assembly GCF_041283825.1). Taxonomy (NCBI): domain Eukaryota; kingdom Viridiplantae; phylum Streptophyta; class Magnoliopsida; order Rosales; family Rosaceae; genus Pyrus; species Pyrus communis. Next base: position 25,929,479 of record NC_142574.1, on the reverse strand, counting down.
TTCAACTGTAAAAGATAATGATAAAATAAAACATAAGATAATTACTGAAAAAGAGAGAAATTTTAATTTTTTGCCTTTATTGAAGCAATATTTTAATCTAATCAAACCGAGTAATACACTCTTTAATCAAATCCAATAGTAGGGAAAATTGAAAAATGATCGAAACAAACCATATAATAAGGGAAATGATTTCTACAGATCTCTTGTTCATCACATGTACACCTTTTTTTTCCAGCAACTGTGTTGAACAATCAAAAGAGAACGAAGGACCAACATTAAGAAGGGTGTAGAAATGAAAAACGACGAGGACAATTACTCCCTAATACAAAAAGTGCACGTGGATTCATTGTAAGGATGCTGAGTGGTTTCACCCCATTGGACCTAAGACTATTTACTCACTAAACATCTTAAGGGTCACCATCAAGTTGATTAATATAGGCATGCATTCTGGATAAGGCTTTTACATTTGCTGCACTCATCTGTCCCTCTTTACACGTGAAGGGGTTTTAGACTTTCAATAGGCTCAAAGGAGATTTCCTTTCTTCAACCTTCTGTTTCCATTCCGACCCCAATAATTATTTAAAATTTGACAAAACCACCTAACTTTAACTGCCAACTTTATAGTTTTTTTGCAATTACTTTTATATTTCGATCAGTTTATATGTGCATATTTCACACAGAGCCGGATGGAATCCGAGGAGGACCTATTGGTATGAATTTTTAAAGGTATTGTGGTCCAGTACTTAATCATGCTCCTTACTAGACCTCCCCTCAGATCGATTAACAATTGATTCGTATCTTAATTTTATATGATCAGTTACTTTTTAACTTATTTTATAGGTTAATAATTTGGTGGTTTACGCAACAATACTAAATCAATTAACCCTAATGGTGACAAGTGATGACATGTAATCTTAGTTAATGTAATCCGAAAAAACGCTTATAATTTTACCAGACAATTAAACACGTGGTGTTAAACGACTTAACTGATAATGTCGCTTAACTTGACAAACTAACAAAAATGTATAGAACGAGATAACTAATTGGTTGTCTCGAAAGATTTAAGTTAATAGGTAATGAATCGAGCTGTGTATGTCAAATTTACAGACAAACGATGATTGAGCCATTAATTATGGGAAAGATGGATAAAGTTTCGAAATTTCGTGCTTATATCAAGCATCCTTAAAATTGCATGCCCGGATTAAGTTGGTGGGAAGGCATTGCGTTTGCTTTTATCATGACATGTTCTGGCACTTTAACTTCCATAACTACCGTAACTTCCCCACCAACCATCACATGCAACAGCCTTCCATTATTTGTATGGGGTCTTTGAGATTTGACTCCTTCCCCCTCAAATGTCTCTCGCCCGCCCTACGCACAGAGTATCAATAAATCAACATGTTGGAGAGAGGAGAGGCCCCAACTATCATACACCAAATCTGTGTTTATTATTTTGTATAAGGTCATTGTCGGTTAGGTGCTTACCTCTGTTTTACCTAATCACATTTCTTTTATATGTGTTTATCAAGGTTGTACACTTAATCGATACAGTAAATTTTCAACTACGTTCTTATACGGAAATAGAAATCTAGACGCTTAAAAAAGACATCTTTAGTCATCTAGTATTCAGTACTAGATACTATCAACATTATTTTAATTAAGTAAAATTCAAAGACTATCAGATAATAAGTGATTATTGACACTTATTATATATAATTCCTCTCATAATATGTAGGTTATGATATCAATATCAATGAACCGACTAGCTAGTATCATTGAATCCGAAGGCTTTGGTGAATCATTGCCACGTACGTTGTCGGCATGTTACCCATTTGACTAGGTAGCAGATGTAACATGCACTCACATGGTCCTTCATATGGAGCTAAATATATAGAGATATGCAAGCAGTAGTACGCTATCACCATCATTCATACCTGCCTTCTGGAACAGTTCTAATATACGATCTCTCTCTCTCTCTCTCTCTCTCTTTCTCTAGATCTCTCTCTCCCCCATGTGTTCCTCTATGTTATTACAAGAATCATATCACTTTTATTTTGGTTTCAAAATCCCGAATTAAAAGTAGGGTTTCATGATTCCCCAACTAACTACTTGATTGATTTGAAAACGGGGAAGGCATATATATGTGGTCTTCATCATCATTTTTCCGCTTCCAAGCTGCCACGTACTTTGGATTCTTAAATTTCATCATATCATAAACCAAACATGTTAGTACTCACTATAATAATTTTATAATATGTATATTTATTATTCGTTTTAAGTATAAAAAAAACTACCTAATTTTATAGGATGTATATAAGTAATTTTCAGATTAACATTTTGAAAATAGATCATTTGATAGGTTTAATATTTATCTATGTTATCACTAAACGTAAGTGAACCTAATAGACATCCATTTTTCAAAACTTTAGGTAGTTATTTGCAATGTTTTTAAAGGTTAGGACCAATTTAGAATTACTCCTAAAAGTTAGATAGTTATCCGGACTTAGCATTTATTATATTATTATTTTTCCATCGAACACTAGTGTTACCCACACACCCATTTTTATTCTCACACACCCCTCTCAATTTTCGGGTTGTTGAATCAAATGAATTGAAGAAGATAGTTAACAAGGGTGTGTAGAAGGTAAAAATAGGTGTGTGAATAATACTATCATTCAACATATTATGTTAACAAATTAATAGGTCGGCAACATAATATACTAAATACAGTGCAAATATACATGTGTGTGTGTGTGTATATATATATATGTATATATCTTCCTTTTATTACTGTGAATTCGATTGTCGTTAAGAAATCATCATTTCATTTAGGTTGTGATTTTCACACACCCTTAACTACTTTTTCCACACCCTTTCCTATTTTTAATACTTAATTGGTATCATACTATTTAATCTTCCTTATATACCCTTCCTACTTTTTTATGGTAATTAATGAAAGATTAAATAGGGAAGGGTATATATGGAAGATTAAATAGTAGGATACAAATTAAGTATTAAAAATATGGAGGGGTGTGGGAAAAGTAGTTAAGGGTGTGTGAAAATCACAACCCCTTCATTTACCTCAAGATATAACAAGATGACAGTTTTTTTTTTTTGGGAAAATTAGGTTCACATCCTTCTTTTTGTTACTCCATTAATTAAAATCTTATTCATTTTCAATTTTTGATCAAGGTCCTTGGGTATTAATAACATCATTAATTATTTGAATAATAAAATATTTTTAATTTTAAATATATTCCTTTAGTGTTAAAAATGTTACAATTAGTATATTTATGTTTATGGCTAAATTTTTTATCATATATTTTTATTTTTAGTTTGTACCTATTTTTAATTTGTAAATATTTTTTTTAATTTGTACCAATTTTCTTTTCATTTTTAATTTGTACCCATATATTAGTTTCTTTTTGTGCCCATATTTTTTAAAGTTTTATTTGTATTTGTACCCATGTGTATACTGTCACATGACATTGTATATTTAATCAATAATAGAAAAATTACATATGGTATATTTATGTTTTATGCCTAAACTTTGTATCATATATTTATATTTTAGTTTGTACCCACTTTTAATTTGCAACATTTTTTTTTTTAAATTTGAAGTATTTTCTTTTTAGTTTTATTTTGTACCCATGTATTAATTTCTTTCAGCGCTTATATTTTTAAAAATTCATTTGTACTCATAATTTTTAATCTTTTATCTGTACCCTAATTTATTTATAATGTACCCATTCTTCTTTATTAATGTACCACTTTGTTATATGTGAAGTATACTAATTTTTTTTTAACACTATGGATACATTCTTTTGCCATTTATTATTTCTTATTTTTACATAATTTTTATCCATTTATTCAATCAAAATGTTTGAATTTTTTTATTGTAACCGTTTCTAATAGTATTATAATGAGGGATTTTAAATTTATAGGATTATAAATCTCATAAAATATCAAACAATTAATGTCAAAACTATAAAAATATAAATATTAATAGTAATATAATGAGGTGTACAAAGTCAAGGGACCTTGATTAAACTTTGAATATTATTAAGGTTTTAATAAAAAAAAATGTTAAGGATTAGAGACCGCATCCAAAATATCTTTTTTTTTTTTTTTTTTTTTTACTAAACTTTATTCTGAAACAAGTTGTCTGCCATCAAGTGAAATTTTACTACTTATATTGCAAAGAAAAAAAAACTCACTCATGTGAGCTTTTTCTTCTAAGAACAATGCTTGTGTTCTTGCAAAACAAACAAACAAAAATTGTATATAATTCACAACTTGATATTAGGAAATAATATCGAACTCAAGATTAAAATGAAAATGTTTAAGAAAGGAAAATTATGTTCGTAAATAAACACAATACTAATAGGGAATTTATCACATGGTTAATGCATTCCACATTTAGGCTTTGGTACATTTATCTACTTAGGTTTAATGCCTGTATATGATTTGTAGTCAAGTTCATCGTTTTTGTTCGTACAAACAAATGGTTTTATTTTTAATTACACCGAGTCATTTTAGGATAAATTTCATATTCATGTTAGGTGAGTAGATGGTTAAGCTGGAAACAATATTTGTGTTGGACCATTTGACCCGTCTCTTTGAATCTTAACAATATGGTATCGGAGCGTACTACTGGGTTTACCTTAGATGACTAATGTGGAATTGGCTTCATGTCTAGCTCACTAAATAGTGGTCTTACATGAGGAGGCGTGGTGAATAAACTATTACAACTTATATTAAATGGTTTAACTTCTAATTGCATTGAGAGATGTGTAAATTCTGGAAAATATTGATATAATTAGTGATAGATCCTTGGCCAATCTATAAAATCTTAAGAGTTTCAGCTTAGGTTCATCTTTCGTGTTAAATAAAGTACGCACATTTGTATCTCTCAGTTGATGTATGCATTTATTTATCCAGGATCCATATATGGATCACATTTACGTAGCATACTCATGAATCATCTAGTATTCTTAGTTTCTCATTTTTCATCTATCAGTGAATAATATATCTCAATTTGTCTCATTGAAGTGTTCTTTTCCCTTCACAAAAAACAAGTGTTCTTTTCCATGTGGGTTCTTTGGATTTCCTAGTTGAATACGTAGTTATTCTTCTAGTTTGGCTTCTATCAAGCGCAACATATGTAATCTGATAATTTTTAAATAACTGGATTTGAATCATTGATGGACAATAACAAACGGCAAATATGTGTCTCTGTGCATAGTTTACCTAAATATGTTGCAACGTATTTTTAATGGTCTTTTTGTTACAATTTTGGCTCTCTTCTAGTGAATTTTTCTATTGATGTATCCGGCAAAGGTTAAATTTAGCAAATTATAGAATAACTAGAAATACACAAGTTTTAAATACACTGGGTTGGCATAACTTTTGCTTACGTTCAGTTGTGGTTGTGATTTATCTGGATAGAGAAACCATAGTTTCTTTGATTAACAATAAAGTTACAGTACTTTTGCAAAACCTATAACTAATATTTCTCTTCTATCGGCTGTCTCTGTTTTTTCTCTATGTTTTCAGCCTTGCTGCACCCTATTTATAGGTATAAGGTGCAGTTTACATGCCTATAACTTGATTGGGTTTCCTATTCTATATGAGATAGGAAAGTAGTTTCCTATCCCAATTAAGCTTAGAGGATTCCAAATTTAAATTGTACAAGAAAACTTAATTCTTTCCTAATGCTTTTTAGGAAAAGAATTTGTGCACCTTAGCTTTCTTAAGACAATTCTAAACAAAATAAGACACTAACATGACAAGCCAAATTCCTAACACTTTTCAACCTAGGAGTTAATTTGGTATCAACATAAAACTATAACACTCAGCATTCGGTGTTTGATGAAAATTAAAAGAGGATAGCCGCAGATATTGATCATTCACACACACAAGTGAATTCGGAGATAGTATTGAGACAGGAAAATAATTAGAAACAAAACAAGGTACATGGGGTATCACTAATACCACTACCCAGTACCCACATGGCTTTGCCTACACAAGGCATAAAATCTTCAACCGATAGATAGGGTTAGGTACGTTTTTTACAAAGTCCAATTCCCTCTATCACTTGGTTTTGGATATTATATGATTATGCACTAGTACGATATAGTTTTTTCTGAATAGTTCAAAAAAATTTAACTTTTAAAATGCATATATGTCGTTTTTGATACCGTAGATGTATAATAATTGTTTATGAGCCGTTGGTAATTTTGATCTGCATGTTTTTCTACGCTTCTGAATAGTTAATTTTACACTAACGTTAGTTAGATTCCTTAAACGCGGTGAGACTGATGAGACTCAATTGATCAAGAAGAGTCAAGCACGGCATTGATTAATTATGTCGATAATTTTGTTAATCAAAGCACGCGCATGCAGTTATCAGCGTTGAATTATCCTTAATCTGCGTTGTCACTGACAAAGCACATCAACCCTCTCGAAGAAACAAAAAAAGAAAAAACAAGTCTAGAAAGATAGAGTAATGATAGGGAGACCAAATGTATAGACTAAATTAGCAAACCAAATGAGGTATCACCAATAAAAAATGAGTATGTTTATCAACGATCAAATAATAATCCAATCATCAACTTCTATATCATTTAGTTTACAAAATTTAGTCTACAAATTGAATCTACTTAGAAAGATATGACTAAATCTATTTTATTTATTTTCTAATTAAAATTATTCTACATTGTCTATTAAAAAGAAGCAGGATAATGTGTGTGTGCGCTTTTCTATTCACTCTCGTTGCATGTTCAACTTTTTGACTTAATTGTTGTGGTTTTGAAGACCCTTACGTATGTAAGGTCATCTCCATTACAGGTCACATTTAGTTCTAGAATTGACAAAATTAATCTCCAACCAATAAGTGATAAAATGCGAAGGAAAATAAAATATATTGCCGTGATTAGAGATCATAAAATTAGCATTAAAAGTAGTCTTTAAAATATTAAATTTTCGAGGGCTATATATGGTCATGGGCTATGTTTAGCCTTCCATGACTAAAGATGACCTAGTCCTTGACTAGAGATGGCTTAAGCAGAGCTAGCATGTGTATATTTTTGTTCACGTACTCCGTATCTTATTTTATTGACAAAGAAAATCATTGTGATGGAGTACCCTATCATGTAAGTTGTTCTCTATTTATATAGGATTTAGATATTATTTTGAATCCGCTTTTGCACTATCTATTTATGTGATTTAAGCCGTTGGATGATTGTTCAGATATTAAGATAACTTTCCGTTATTATTAACAGATAATATTTGTATTTTTTTATCATAATATTATACTATTGAAATTTATTGAAATGATCTTGAAATTATCTTTGACATTTTCTTATGCAAGATAAATGCAGACGGGAAGCAAGCAGTATAGTTGGAATTGATTTGGGAGTTTTGGCACGTGGTACTGATAACATGACAGGCTTTGTCCTATGTTGAAATTAGCAACACAAAGTGATAAGCTTCAACCTCAAAGAATATGCGGAGTGATAAGCTTTGTCCTATCTTGAAAAAAACTCATGGGTAGACGACTGAAGGATATAGCACGCAGTCATTGGGCACCTTCAAGTCACTTTAGCAGAGATTGAGTCAATATATTGTAATGGTTTTCAACGAGCTAGAATTGCAATTCGACTATACAGGCTAGGGGTGGGCAAACGGGTATGGGATCAAGGTTCCGGATGGGTACGGACCGTTTCTAATTTTTTAATAAGAGAAACAGGGCGGGGTGAGGCAGGTCGATGAAATTTTAGGGGCGGCTTGTTTTCAGATGTATAGAAAAATGGGGCCCTGGACATGCCCATTTGTAATTACAATGGACGGACGAGATTGAAGAGATCATCTCTCCATCCAATTTTATCCGTTAGTTTTACCCTAGGTTTCCTCATCCTCGACCTCGACTCTATCACTCGAGTCCTTGAACTTGATTCTCTCTTGCCGTCTCTCGCGCGTTGTCCTCTCCCCTCCACGGTTCCACCCACACTCTGTCACTCTCCGTTAGTTATTTCCTCTATCACCTTGACATCATCGCCGTTGCGAGTTTGGGCCTTGGCGACCACCACGATGGCCCAACAACCTCGATTGTCCTCCTTGAGTCCTCGACGACATCTCAGAACCCAGGCACTCGCACCACCCATCTTCTTGATTTTACGATTTTGATTTCGTCAAATTTACCATATCTCTTTCACCTCACATCGAATCCCAGATACATGTTCTACCCTCCTCCCTCACCTCATGTCTCTCTCTCAAAGTTTTTTTCCCTTAGATCCCCACACAGACCCTGCTCTCTTCTGCAACAAGATCACCTCTTTAACTTTTCATATATTTCCACATCTACCCTTTAAGAGAATTCAGAGATCCTTCCATTTGTTTTTGTACAGCCAAAAACCAATAACACAAGGAGGAGGAAAGAGAAAGAATGAGACCCAGAAATTCCAATCACCATGAATGACTTTAAAGGTCTCCTGGCCTCTGATTTCGGCTTCAAGCCCTCTGGCAAATCGGCCCCAATGTCTGCTTCTTCTGCTAATTCTTCGTCAAAGCCCTCAAATTTTGATCTCAGATCTGCTTCTACCCGCAGACCCGCCTCGAACCAGGTTAGGTTCAGTTCTTAAACTCAAAATCACTCTACCCGACCTGCCCCGCCCCGTTACATTTTAAAACGAGTAGGGTCCTGTTCTTTCAAATTTGGGCCCGACCTGGCCCATGCCCAACCCTATTACAAGCCACACGAAGCAAATATAAGTGGTTTTGCAACGTAAGAGGATTCTCATCTCAACACACAAACAAAAGCTTTATAAGAAACTTTACACGAAAATTTCTCAGGTCCTAAGAAAAACACTAACCACTCCACTAAATCATTAGGTTCACAACCTTGGATTGACAAATTGGTGCTATCTTCAGTTCGGTGGAACATTATTGGAGACATAGAATCAATCGGCCTAGGAATACTTTCAGTTTGGTTAAACAACACTACTTTTATTTTAGTTAGTTTCCTTTCCAAGTCTTTGTCGTTGAGCAGTCCTTGATTCTCTAGCTGGACAAGGTTACTTCATTCGCTTCCCTGACGAAAGGAAAAGAAGGTGTTACCTAGGTTACTTAGTGTTTGACACATTGAAAGCCGAACGGTTATTGAACTTCGCAACAAAAGGCGTAACTTTATTTCATGTTAGCAGAACCCTAATTGCTTAGTCTGTGCGTCACATAAACTCTGTAATAAATTTTTATATATGACCACGATTCTTACTTTTTTTTTTTCCGAAGAGTTAATCTCGTATAATCTTTCTCAATGGTACTTATAAAAAACGATATGACCATGGTTATGGGACCCGTCTAAATCTCGGAATGGTTATGGAACAAGAAGAAAATTATTTTTTAATATTTATGTTTTGATTATGTGTACACTTGTCTTGTGCTCCTGCGGGCAGCAGGATCCAAATCTTTGTCTAATGCCCACATGTCACAGTTAATACCGTAATGGATGTTAATTCTCTTATACATCGATCTTTTTGTCGTGTTCTCTCTTGTTTCCATCGATCTTCCACTAATTAAAGCCTTGACCCCCAATAGAATATTCTGTGACTGTAAGTCTGTAAGATACAAATTATCTAATGACTGGTGATATATTTCGTTCGGATCGTTGGTACAATTGACACGCATCAACGAGGTGGCTTGCCTGATCGCCATTTGAGTTCAAAATATTGCTCTTTAGTCAAAGCTAACTGCTCACCTCCAAAAAGGGCTTGCTTCTTCATCTCCCTACTCATTGACTTATTTCGAGGGTCACTAGCTTGGTCATATTTAGTTATTTATTAGTTCTCTCAAAAGATTCATGTAATTATATTGTAAAATTATTTATACGCGATTTTGTTTAATGATTTGATTTACAATTGGAAAATTTTATTTAAACCCATTTAACTTCTCTTTACACCGAATTTACTCTTTACACTCATATTATTTTTAATTAAACTATCAATATCTCTTTAAACCCAAATTTACTACCTAAACTACCCTTATAAGTCCAATTCAATATGTAAATTTATCTTTTACACCCATATGAAAAATAAAAAACCAAAAATTCAAAGCAATCTTTTTCTGACATTCTTTCTTTCCAACAGTTGTTTTTAATGGAGTCTCCATCATCCTCTACAGCGTTGCTCTCTCAACTTAATTCGTATTTGTCAAGACTTGATAGTATTGGTCAATTTTCTCATTAGATTTGTTGAAGGGAGTCCTTGAATTGCTGCTTAATCATTCGTTTCCCTGCACGAGCCAATTTCTAATATAATTGCTGCACAATGCATGTTCTTATTTGACATATCCTGGGTAGAATTTAAAGACTTAAGTTGTTAAAGATGTTTTTGAAATTAGGCTCACGTGCATCATATGTGCTGCATACAAGTTTATGTTCCCATGTTTACGATTTGAGCTTGCATTAAACTTTATTAAGATTTTTATTTGTTTCTTCCCTCAAATTTGTCCACCTTTTAAGGGGTTGAATATGATGTGTCTACATGCATGCCACTCCACTCTTCCTCTATACATAAAAGGAAAAGAAAACTCATTCCCTTTCCCATCCACTCCATGGGTTTCCATTTCAGCTGGGTATCAGAGAAGGAGTAGTTGGCTTAGTATAGATTGTCGATGGTTCAAAATTACTATCCATCCATACAAAAGGGCTTGTTTTTCACTATGAGAGTGTCTTATGATTTTTGTCATGATAGAACATAGGAGAATGATACGTGATGGTGATGGTTATGTTTGATTATTGGGTGTGGGTTTATAATCTTATTTTTATTATTAGTTTGTACTTTATGGTAATTATGCAATAAGGTAATAAAGTAATTTTACATTTATAGTTTAAGTTAGGTGTAGAGAGAGATTACATGGGTTCAAATAAAATTTCTCTTTACAATTTGGTAACGTAATATATGAGAGTACTATTTTATGAAATTATGTCTTACACTGTTACATCTTTTTTATAGGACAAAATTGACTCGATCAACGTCCTTTTTCATACAATCAAAGCTGTAAAAAAGGAACATGAAACACTATGAAACTAAAGAGACATGGGTAGAACCGCCCCAAGACCAATGGTCACTACTTATTCATGTGGATTGAAGTTGGGATCTACAAGAGAGTATTTAGAACTGCTACATACACTTGATTTATACAAGAGATACAAAGTCATTTGAGATGTGCTACTATCCTTTAGATGAGCTATTATCCTTTCTCTATTTATAAAAGAGAAAATTCTAATCCATTTAAATCAACAAACACTTGATCCAACCTGTAAAGGTGAATATTTGTGACCATTTCAACTATAATTCGGGTACAAAATGTTTGCCTTGGATACCATTATAAACTAACACTTTCAAAGTATTTCTAGATCATGAAATGGAATGTTCAACTTCAGTTAAATGGCAGTCAAAGAAAGACTTGTCCTTTTTGTTTAATTTCAGCCTATGTGTATTGACAAAGTTGCAAGTGCATGCCCAACACAAATCATTAATCATGCCGGACAAACTGGGGTTCTTCGATCCTTGAATTAAGGGTGAGACTCCTTCATCTGTGCACTGCGTCTTAGTGCACAACGACATGAATGGCTGCCATGAGTAATCAAATACATATGTATTTCATGCATCGTAGAAACACTAACTGACCAAACCAAAGCAAATCGGACAAGTCAAAAGAAGCAGCCGATCATGTGGTGAAGTTGACCAATCATTATATAAAGATCTCCCGGAATCAGTTTTCTGGCTTTTCCTGGGTTACATATATACTAACGCTATGTTTGGATGAAGAAATTTAAGATTATTAAGGAATTTTAAAATGACAAAAATTGAAATGACGAGATTTTATTGTCTAGAATTTGTAAATTTTCTTGTTTGGTTAACCTAAAAGAACTATGGAATTGAATACGAAAGTTGTTAGTTTTAAACTCTCAATCATAGAAATTGGAAAATTACGTGTATTTACATGGAATTTAAACTAAGAATTAGAGGTTCCAAATTCCAAGTTTTTTTTTTCCACGAGGAAATTCTAAATGTCTATGTTTATGAATCCAAACAAGAGAGATGGTGCTTATAAATTTATAAATTCTGAAATTTATCCAAATTCCAAGTTTATTTTCCTCATCCAAACATAGTGTAAAGTTTCTTTTGATAGAGGTATACATATTAAATTTTTCGTAGGAATTTTTCTTCGTCTTCTTTTTCTAATTAGTTATGGCAATTGTAAGTACAAAAATAAAAAAAATCACATAATTGTACACAATTGATAGCTTAAAGTCAGTTCATGAACATGTCGTTTTTCATCTTCAATTCTACCACCAATGACCAAAATAATTAGATGTGAGTCATGCGTTAATTTTAATATTTGATTTTTACTATAAGTAATCTTTGAAAATAGGTGCTCGATGTCGAATTTTTGGGAATTAAAGAAAAAAAAAACTATAGTTGGTGACGATCTTTATTGGTCTCTTGCCTCTTTGTTTTTTTGATCTTCAAATCATTTTTATTCTCCAGTTGCGGTCTCTGTTGTACTTTAGGTAGAAGAGAAGAGTTTTTTTTCTTTTCTTTTCTTTTATTTTTATTTTTTTATTTTTATTTTTTTTGCCGTGGTCACTTTCTTATTGTAACATCCCACATCGTCCAGGGAAATGAATTATGTAAGCCTTATATGTATATTCTCATCTCTACCTAGCACTAGGCCTTTTGGGAGCTCATTAGCTTCGGGTTCCATCGGAACTCCGAAGTTAAGTGAGTAGTGCGCGAGAGTAATTTCATGATGGGTGACCCACTAGGAAGTTCTCGTGTGAGTTCCCAGAAACAAAACCATGAGAGCGTGGTAGGGGGCGTGATAAGGGCCAAAAGCAGACAATATCGTGTTACGGTGGAGTCAAGCCTGGGATGTGGTGGGGGAGCCCGAACCGGGATGTGACAATTATTCTATCAGGAAAGTCTTTATAGTGTTTATGACCTATACATAATTAGATACGAGTCAAGACCGATTAACGAATTGTATTGTATTTTTTGAGTTTGTAATTGTAAGATTGTGGTGCTTATTGACATGTGTGACCCTTTGGCTACATTTAACATGCATATCTTATATACGTTCATGATATTTTTCTAATAGACTAATACATCTTTAATTATTACCGTTAAAAAAAGTACTCGATGGTTTTTTTTTGGGCAGTCAAAAGTGAAATTGATTTCCAACAAAAGATAGTACCCTTGCAATTAAATTATGCTCATATCCCCCCCCACCCCCACCCCTTTTTTTTTTTTTTTTTTTTTTTTTTTTTAAGTGCAACGAGTTTGCCAATAAGATATCCTTAGTAAAAATTATGCGCATAAGATATGTGTTTCTTTCTTAAAAAAAGGGGAAAAAGATATCAACCTAATTTGATATTCCTCTTCACTCGTAAGATATCACATAATTTAAAAAAAAATGCTAGTAAATCATAAAAAAACACTTAAAGTGCTTCCTGAAAAAAGCATATAACTTGTGCTTCTTATAGAAAGCACTTCAAGTGCTTTTGAAACCCAAAAATATTTTTACCAAAAGCGATTTCAGTAATTTTAAAAACACATCTAAACGAGGTCATATTTTACACTAAGGAGAGGAACAGTTCGGCTAAGCCACACAATAGGCAACCTAATTTGGTATCAAATTCACCATCTACGAGATTCGAACCTAAGACCTCTCACTTACAAGTGAAGAGGAATGTCACCAGACCGTAGTACTGAATGTTATCTTTTCTCTTTTAAAGTTTAATCTCTTTATCTCTTTATATATTATCCTTTTTTTTTTCTTTTTTTTTTTTGTCAAACGATAAATTTGTTCGATTAAATATTAGATTAGAGAGCTAACATGGTTTGAACCCACACCAGAGTGCAAGAGCAACACTCCTCTTTAGCACTGTGGTAGAGAGCCACTTGCCTCTTTATATATTATCTTATGTGGATTGATTTATTGTAATTTTTACATCTATACATACGTATTGGCATACAAAATTTTCAGTTGACCAAACGAGTTAGGTGGTTTATTTGCTTTGTGACTAATTGAGGTTGGTAAGAAACCAACAAAACAAACGAAACAAAAACATATTATATATTGAGCACTGATCGAGCCTTGAGCCAAACCAATTAGTTAATCCCACCCCTTTTGGACTAATCGACTGCAAATTGCATGGAGAGAATAGAGGATGGAGACCATGATAGAGATTTTAAGGTCTACATGAAATATTATCATATTATATTTTTACTTAAATTATAATGTGTATATATTCATTTTTTTATTAATATACTTTATACAAAGTTTTAACGAAAAATCCGCGGTACTGTTTACTTTAACAAAAAATCACATTTTTACACTAAAAAGTCAATCCTGGTACTATTCACTTTACCCTTTATTTTTGTCCTTATCATTAAAACTCAAAGTTTTCAAGCTATTTTTATTAATTTTCCTTACTTTCTAAAGATAAATTTTTTTAATTATATCGTCAACCCATCTCGGTAAGCTTCACCAAAATCACGTCCTGATATATATGAATGTGACGTATGATATTGTATAAATTAAACAACCAATTTAGTTAAAAATTAATGTTATCCATTTTATGAAAAAATATAAAACCGTACTCATTTATTATTATAATATTAACTAGATGATATTATTTATAATATGAACTAGATGTCGTGCATATGTCATGTGATGCGTATGCAATGTAATGACGAAAACTCAACACTTACTTTATTTTAAATACTTAACTTTTTTAAATTAAGGTTTTAATAAACAAAAATTTTGGAAAAAGGTTTTAGTATTAGTTGAAAAGTCACTGTAATTTTGTATGAAAAGATAAAGTTAATACAAGTTGTGACCGAACATAGAACCAGTGGCGGAGCCACTATGAGACTAAAATAGTCTCTAATTGCCTTTTTTTATTCTTGCTACTCTGGTAGATATTGTTGCTGCATATCAGTCTAGTACAAATTCAAGTGTGTTTTCAATTCAACTTTTTCATGTTCCAAGCTAGGCCTTATTTTCTCTTCATCCGTGGTGCAATCTTCACTTTCTCTCCTTATTCGATCCACTTTTCGTTGGCTTGAACATATATTTAAAAAAAAAAATTTCTTTCTTACTATTTCCCACATGTTCGAGTATTTGGGTTTGTGTAATGTTTTTAGTTCTATCTTGAATGTCTTTCAATTTTTATGCAAATTATTCAAATCTCTCATGTCTGGTTTAAATTACCTATATATGTGAAAGACCCCTTCACACATGAAATCCTAACTTCACTACAGCATAGAACATTATTGTTGTGAAGTTAAAGTCTTCAGAACTAAAAATTTTTGCATGAATTCATAAGATTAGACATATATAAGAACCAATTAACGACAAAGAAAACTTATCTAATTCAACTAACGTGGCTACATGTAAACAAAAGATGCACCATATCAAAGCTCTTACAAACTGCACATCTTAACAAACTCTTATTTTTATTAACATCGATGTATTGACTGATTCAATGTTTGTGATTGATTAATATATTCTTCAGGAAAATGGTATACGGCCATCATCGTCAATCAGTTTTTGAATGAAGCTTCATCTTTCTTCAAGATGTCATAGTAGATTTGTCAAGTGATGAAGCCTTCACCAAGTTAAAATTGACCACAAGTTCACGTAAAAAAAATGCGATCATGAAATAAATGTTATTAGTTTTAAAGTGGACTCTTAACTTCCTTTAATTGTGACAAAAAATAAGGTAATTGCACCGATCAAAAGAAACAAAAGTATCTTGTTGGCCCCAAGTAAAGAAATATTTAACATACTATTGTATTAATATTTTCTTTGACTTAGAAGGTTAAGGTGATCAATGAAATACCTTTTTTTTTTTTTCTTTTTTTTTTTTAATTTTATGTATTTATAAACAATAGTAGGGAAAAGAATCAAAACACAATTTTTTTCGTGTCAGATTATACTTTTAATAACTTGAGTTACGAATATCTTTTGCTCGATAAAATATCTTAAAACATTAAGAAAAGGCAACTAGTTGTGGTGGATACATATTGGGACTCAGTGGTGGAGCCAAAATTTTATGTGTGGGAGGCCTGCACATACATAGATAATTTGAACTCATCAAAACATGAGAGCTTGGAGTAATTTGCATAAAAATTGAAAGATCCTAAATTCAATAGAGGAAACTATACACATTGCACAAACCAGAAACTCGAATATAAGGCAAGGAGTTAGTAGGAATTTAAAAAAAAAAAAAAAAAAAAGTAAAAGCCAAAGAAAAGATGATATAATAAGGAAGGGAAGTGAAGACAACACTACAATAAGAGGAATAAAAAGAAAAATGTGGTCTGGCCTGGAACGGAAAAAAGTTTGGATGGAGAACACACTTCAATTTTAAGGGTATTGGATTGATATGCAATGACATCAGCTATTATAGTAGTAAGAAGAAGAAAAAAAAGGCAGGATGGGTAAGGGACCATTCTGGTCTCTTAGTAGCTCCGCCATTGTTGGGACTAAAGTGGTTGCAGTCAAAAAAAAAAAAATATATATATATATATATGTGTGTGAAGGTCTTTAGAGGGCCTAACGAATGTTTATTATGGCTCTTTTTATATAACCAAGTGTTTAACATAAGAGAAAATTGTAGCAACGATCCCTCAACTTTAACTGAATTGGATTAATTTGATCCTCAACTAAAAATATATGACCATTGGTCCCTAAACTCTTCAAAATGTGAGACTACGGTCCTTTTCATCAACTTCTTCATAATTTCGTCAAAATGAGTCATGTTAGAAGGACCATTGCTACAATTAGGTTAAAGTTAAGGGATCATTGCTCCAATCAGTTTAAAGTTAAGGGACTATTTCTCCAATTGGATTAAAGTTGAGGAATCAGTGCTACAATTTTTCTCATTTCGTTTTTATGGAAGTTCTTACAGAGTTGACAAAAAGGATCATAGCTACACGTCTTAATGAGTTAAGACCAATGGTTAGTTTTTTAGCTGAGAGACCATTACTTCAATTGGATTAAAGTTGAGAAACCATTACTCCTAAAATTGAGGGACCATTGCTACATTTCCTCTCAATGTAATGCATGTTAGCGTATATTAGCAGTATTCGACAGATTGTGTCGATAACACTCGATAGCACTCATCAGATGCTTTGACATATTTCAATATCTCTTGACATATGAACAACATAATTCGACAGTTGACAACAAACTTACTAAACATTCGACAAATACTTCAATAAATAAATCAAAATTTTTTTTATGCGTTCCGCGTTCTACTTCTATTAAAAACCTAACAATTCTTGAATCCTCGTGGCCCAGTCCATGACAAAACACGATAATTTTAGCATAATAACATGTTAACAGATTATTGTTATCCAAATTAATAAATTATACGAGAATCAAATGGGATACCCTGCTGTACTAAACAATGTATAGAAAATACAACTATACCTGACAAATTCCGAGAGATATGATTAAAGAACTGTTGTCGGCAGCAGTTGGGATTAGTCGGCCAAATGCCGTACATTGGAACGGTCAACCGTCAAGCTCGGTGGACCACCTAACCAACACCAGAATATAATAGCACGTGTCCCTGACGTGGCAACTGCCATAACCGACAATAACCGTGACTTCGTCCTCTGCGTCGGCTCACGTGTAGCTCTGCCAACCACATTCAACAAGCTTTCTTTTTCAGTCAAAAGCTTTTTTATTGTCAACGAGAAAAAGTACTTTGAAAAAAAAAAAAAAAAAAAAAACAAACAGAGAAAAAGAGCAAAAGAACTAGATGTTAAAAAGAATTTAATTACATAAAATTTTCAACGCTTGGCCGACTCATAGAAGGAAAGTAGAAAAAGATAAATGACGACTAAACAAAAAGGGCCATAAAGAAATTCGGTGGGAGAGATATTTGATTGGTAAAGGTTAGGATGCCATTTTTTTTTATGTATTATCCATCGTGATAAGTATATGTTATGTTAATTAATAAATTTATATTATTTAATATAAATTTATATATTTAGATATTATATTGCACATCAAGATGATTTAAATAGGTAATCTCTCGTAGCATTATTATGTTGGTTTTTTGCTTTAATATTTTAGGCTTACATTAAAGACTAAAGCATAAAAAGTGAAGCAACGTTCATGCAACATTTGGAAAGAAAAAAAAGTTTGTATGCTCAAAATATAGAGTTATACATTACGTATCATTATACAAGTAATGAGATACTTATGTTAAAAAATAAATTAACTTAAAAATTAAAACTTCTCTCTATTTATATAATAACATGTGGTATACAACTCGTGTCCCAAACATCTATATATGAAGCCAATGGAAAAGTTGAATAGTGATTTTGGTGTCACCAAGCTTCAGCAAAAAAATTGGACAAAAAACTTCAAAGACATCCCAAAATAATGCATCAAATAAGATAGGAGCATTTTTATCATTTTAACAGTACTTTTTTTAATAATTAAATTTGAGTGTTGATATCTCCACCTCTGTGTCTTATTTCCTCACTCCCTTCTTAATAAAGATTTTATTCACAAGTTTACCCATTGAGAAAATGACGTATAAGGACTTAGAAGCCTGGCCAAGTGCAACACTTTGATTTTCACTGTTCCAAATAACAACTTTGCTCTCTCCAACTTCTTTTTCCTCATCTCCCGCACAGTATTATCCTCTTTTTCTATTTCCTATCCGATTTGTTTTTCTTTCTAATTTCTTTTTTATGCTTGTTGGCTACCCGATTCGTTAAGTTTTGGATTTAGGTTTTTGCTAGTTGTGGCAACACTGAGGATGATTATGGATGGTAGACTGGGTGATGGTTATGGGGTTGTGGATTTTGTCTGTTTTGGTTAACAGTAAGATAGCAAGCACTTTTTTGCTGGGTTTTCCCACACAATCTATATTTCATACAAATCTAAGCAAGTTAGCAGACCATTGGTTTGGATTTATAACTTGATTTAGGATTAAGTTTACTATTCAATTTCAATTTCAAAAAAATAGCTTTTGGATATATGCACTAATTGGAAATCCTTAATTGATTAGTCCTTTTTTCAGTAGTTGTGATGTATGTCCTCAAAACCCCATTCAGCTCAGATGGGGGAATTGAGATGCAAATTTGAGAGAAAGATTGTTTGTTAGGATACAAGTCTTTCAGTTTCAAGCAATAACAACTTCGTGTCAAATATGTATAATGAAGCTCAAGATTTTAGCTTTAGAGTTTTTTAAGCTGTTGTTATATGAAACAAGGTTATTTTATGAATAATAGTGGATGGGGAAATAGGGTTTCAATTTTTTGACTTTAGTGGTGGGTGGGGTTATAACGTGGGTGGGAAAATAAGACATTGGGGTGGGTCTAGTAGCACTCTTAAATTTTTGGTACAATTTTTTTTATATTATAATTAGTGCCTCACAACAGGCTAGCAATAATGTGACTCAATTTCTCTATTTTTAAACACTTTCAAAACATCTTAAGAGACGTGTAATGTCGATTATAAAAAAGTTCTTTCGCATACAGATAATAATGTGATTAAATAAGTTGTCAAATGATTGTTTTTTTTTTTTTTTTTTTAAACAAACGATATTTTCTACACTAAGGGGGAGGGGTGGACTTAGCCTCATAATGGGCTAGCAATAATGTGATTCAATTAGTTGTTTATTAAATATTATTTTCTCTATTTTTAAACACGTTCAAAACATCTTAAAAGGTGTGTAATACCGGTTATAAAAAAAGGTCTTTCGCACGTGGATAATAATGTGATTAAATTAATTATCAAATGTAGGGATGGGCAAAGGTTATAGCGGGCGGGTAACCGTGGTTATTTACCCATAACTGTTTATATTCACACCCGCATAACCGTTTACCCCTTGGGTAATTGCATAAACGGTTATACTCATACCCATAACCGTTTATAAACGGTTAACCATACCCATAATCGTGTATCTATTTAACCATAACCGTTTACCCATTTACTTGTTTTTGAACCCGTTTATCCTTTTTTTTTTTTTTTTTTTTCCGACCCATTTACCCTTTTTTTCACCCGTCTACTGTTTTCTTTTAACCACTTAAAAAAAAAGAAAAATTTGTCATAATTTTTGTTTTCTGACAATTAAACACCGTTATAGGTACATTTTAGCATGCATTTCCCTATTTTAATCATTCAAGTCCTCATACAATTCCAATAATTGAAATAATAGTTTACTAACGATATTTTTCTCCTACACCCAAGCAAGTCTTTAATTATAATCCATATGATTACAAAGTAAAGCTTCTAAAAACAAAAGGTAGTCATTATCTTGAATACTAGATGATTCAAAGCTCCAAAATATTCCGAAACTAAACACTTTCGAACGCTAATGCTTTAGTACGTTCAATCACAAAGTCTCATCGACTCATTGTCACCAAAAGATGCCTACAAAAGAATGTATAAATCGAATTAGTATCTCATTTAGGAACACCGACACCAATTAGCATGAATCCAACAGAGATAAGTGATCACAGAAGGTTTACACCTCTCTAATGGATTCATTTGCATACAGCAAAAACCAAGGAAACTATCTTATAAGCATTCATAAACAAATAAATCAATAATTAATCAGATAAGTATGAAATAGGAAGGGTAAAATGCACCTTGAGGGGTGAGGAGAGAGATGAGCGGCAGAGATGAGAGAGAGATGAGTGGCGATGAGAGAGATAAGCAGCGTAGATGAGAGAGATGGTGGCGGAGATGAGAGAGAGTGCGGCAAGGAGAGATAAACAAGCGACAGAGATGAGAGAGAGGGCAGCGATGAGGGAGAGATGAGCATGGGACGGGGCATTTGAGACTTTAAGTCTGGCAGAGAGATTGAAAATTTAGGGTTTTTAATATATTTTTTTTAAAATTTTACATATATTAAATTAAATGGGTAAATGGATACCCGTTATAACCGTGGGTAATACCCATAGCCGTTCATTTAAATTTTACGGATAAACGGTTATACCCATAACCGTTTGTCCGTCTAAATGGTTACCCATAACCGTAACCATAAACTTTAAATGGGTGGGTAACTACGGTTACCCAAACTCATGGGTATTTCACCCATCCCTAGTCAAATGATTGTTTTTTTTGTTTTTAACAAACGATATTATCTACACTAAAAGGGGGATGGGCATAGTCTCACAATGGGCTAGCAATAATGTGATTCAATCAATTGCTTATTAAATATTATTTTCTCTATTTTTAATGTAAATTCTATAGAGACTGATTTTACTATGTGAATTCAGCTGCTTTAATTGGTTTATGAGGGATTTCTTCTAGCATGATCTAAAATTATTCATTTACTTCAAATATTTGACTTTTCTTTTGTCATTTTACGCATATAAATACATTTAAAAAGTATAAGTCATGCGTAGCACGCCGTGATTCAACAAGTGCATGAATGCTAGTAATGAAAATTTTTTTTTTTTTTTTTTTTTTTGGGGGTTGGGGGGGGGGGGTGCGGGGCTACTTTTATTAAAGAAATAGTATAAATGTTGTAACATTTTTTACAATAAAAAATGAGAAGAAGAACAAATTTATCCATTCCTTTCTTCTTCCCTAACATTTATTGGTTTATTCCTACGTAAGTAGAAAAGAGAGGGAAAAAAACACAAGGGAAATCCCCTAATTATTCGTTCCTCTGTTAACCCTCCTAACCACAAATGTTGATGATATTCTTTGATTAAGATTCAAAATTATTCTATTTCATGAGTACTTCGGTTTTCTTGTTCCATTCAACTAATAGGACGACATTTGCCATGTATAGAGTGCTATCACATGCACAAAGTTACCAATTCAAAAATACGTGAGATACTTTTGGAACAAGAATGTGATAATATATAGAAGGGTAATCAGTAAATGTGATAATATATACAAAGTTACGAATTCATGGCATCAGGGTCTTTTTTTATAGAATTTTTTACACAAGTTTTTGTGGGCCCACTTCATAAAGTATCTCAACAATCAGAACTGTCTATCTTTTAGATTATCACCAAAAGATCATGTCTACCAATTATCATCCAAATCTGAAAATATAAGAACGTTGGATTAAGGGTTTAGGATTTTTTGTAGAAACGTATTTAACTATTTTCTTCATAACAAATGAATGTCTTAGGTCATCTCCAACCGATTCAGCCAGAGAGCCAGAAAGCTGAAAATAGCCTGAAATGGCACGAAAACCGTCTCCAACCGAGGGCCAGGCCAAATGGCTCGTGGGTCCCATCAAGCCAAAAAAAGAGAAAAGGCCCAACAGGCTGGCCAGAAATTTTGAATCCGAAGGTAGCTGACGTCAGATACCATTGGATTTTTTTTTTGGACTAAATTTTAAAAATTTTATTTTTTTCCTATAAACGCCTAAGCCATTCCTACACCATTTCTCACATAATTTTCACCATTCCATACTATTTCACTTCATTCTATTTCAATTCTTCACATTTTATTTTCTTAACTCTTTCAATAATCTTTCCTTCAATTTTTTCAATAATTTTCATATGACTGCATTTGCAATGAAGGGTATGGCTTGGACCCAAAAAGAACATGAAGCTCTTTGCATGGCTTATAGATGGGTCTTGGAAGACAGTGTGAGGGGGACTTCTCAAACAAGTGAAGGTGTTTGGACTCGTGTGTCCAAAAAATACTTGGAGTTCTACGAAGGCACCACTCCACCGAATACCCGAAACCACGAGAGTTATTCTTCAAGATGGAAGAAACATCTTCATCCAAGTTTGAATAAATGACATCAAGCACTGTTAATAGCCACAAGTAGACATGAAAGCGGCGCCAATTACTACGATGTAGTAAGTGTTTTCACAATTTATTTTAAATATTTAATTATAGTACATTTAATTTCATAAATTAATTTCCTTTAATTTTTGTAATTATATTTTCTAGGTACGCCAAATAGAGGAATTGTATATGAAGGGCAACTCGAAACCCTTTCAGCATCACAGTTGTTAGCAAATTTGTAAATGGTGGGTGTTATTTGAAGATCCACCTCAACATAGAGTACGTCCTACGCCAGTGTTCGGAACTGCATCCTCAGCTGTAGATGGGGATGAAGATGGATCTCCTACCATTCAAGAAACAAGGGTAGAAAATCCGTCTTCGGGTGAAGGTTCCATACCTAGGGCTATGGGACGAAACAAAGACTGAAAATTGAAGGAAAATGGCAAGGCGAAGGATGATATCGCCTTTCAATAGGAAATGATGGCCTCTTTGCATTTCATGGCAGAGCAAAATGCCACGTCATGGAAGAAAGGAACCGTAGGCATAAAGAACGGGCCAAACAAATACAAGAAGAGATGGACGATAGGAATATACTAAGGAACTCTTCAAATTACACTCCAATAAGTAAGGCCTATTTTGATAGGAAAAAGAAGAAAATTATGGCTCGACGGTAGTCGTTTACCTCCGACTATACTCCTATAATGGCAGATGATGAAGATGATGATGATTTTAGATTTTAAATTTAAGTTGTTATACTTTTTAAATTTAAGTTATTGTAGTTTTTAAATTTAAATAATAAATTATGTTTGGCCTTGTGGCCCTTTGGCCCCTCGGTTAGAGATGGTAAGAAATATGGCTCTGCACTGTTCATTAAAATATTAATTTCTTGGAGAGCCATAGGGCTAAAACGAGCCCTATGGCCCTCCTTCGATTGGAGATGGCCTTAGTGGTTTAAGAATTTTTCTAATTGTTTTGCAAGAATGATTTATGAATGATGTTCTAAAATATAGACAGTTTAGATCGTTGAAATACATTACGTAGTGGTCTTTACATAAACTTGTGTCAAAAGATGTGTAAAAAAAAAGAGTAGTGCCACGAATCCGTCCTTATCATTTTAATATATAGTACAATGGTCTCTCTGCATATAAGTAGAATCCATTTTTATTAAAAAAAATTATCAGTAAATGTGATACAAATTGTATTATTCTAATATATACATTATTTGAATAATAAGTATTGCTCATTTATCATATATTCTAATATATTACAACTACCAATCTCCATTCCAAAATTCTGAAGAAAACAAAGGTTGGTGCTTGCAAAAACACTCTCTAGCTCAAGTCAACTTTTCAAATGCTACTCGTGGGTATGAATTCCAAAAGATAACACAAGCCGAAATTAATTTTTGTACTAGGTTTATTAGGAGATGTGGAATAACATCAATTGTTGACGTGGGCAGGAAAGATAAGAGTTTATTATCGATGTGATCGATTGGACTCTTGAAATGGGAAATTAGTTTCATGAGAAGTAACGTCACGACTTTAAAGACATCAAGTTTCCTTCATGTTCGATACATTTGTTAAGTATAAACCACGTTGAGTGGGGAGGGCTTGCCGGCAACAGCCTTCAAAATTACCTTGAAATTAAATTTGATGCCATAGGGCTTGCCGGCAACAGCCTTCAAAATTACCTTGAAATGATCTTTCTGAGATGTCCACTATCAATAATTTTCGATATCCTGTGAAAAATCTCTGTTAAATTGAAAAAATTACAAATTCAAATAAATGAGTTGTGCTAATCTCCAGAATCATAATATTATGTTTCATGCATGTTGTGCAACATATTCTCTTTTGGACTAGAAAATATTGATTGTGATTACATTCAAGTTAATCGAATTTGATCTTGTCCAATCAAATTAACAGACAACTAGCTACCATTAGTTCATTCGCTAGTTAGTTTGTTGTATAGTGTATGTAGCTTTGAAAAGCATGCTTTTAGTTATTATTTTGGAGGCAGATTGTCTGCCTTCCTGTTTGGGTGCCCTTTTCATCCTCTCTTATAAAGATAATAAGACAAAAAGCAATAGGAACATAAAATGTTGACGTGGCTTAACCGTGACCGCATAAATAAAAGAGGATGGGAAGGGCACAAGAGGGCAGACAATCTACCTCCATTATTTTGATTCAATAACTGTTTGTTAAGTACAAGTAAGGCCATCTCTCTGAAGGGTCCAGAGGGCCAGATGGCTGAAAATAGCTCGAAAACCATCTCCAACCGAGGGCTAGGCCAGAGGGCTATGGAATCTGAGAAGGCCCCACGGAATTGGAGAGGGCTGGCTGCCGGGGCTGGCTAGAAAAATATAACCAACATGAATTCTTAAGAAAAAAATTCAAATGCAACGGCTAGTTGACGTCAGTTAGCCGTTGCATTTGAATTTTTATTTTTTTTAGTTTTATTATTTTTTTTTATTTACAAAATTTTTCCTATAACTTCTATTTTTCATATTTTTTTTTAAATTCCATTTTTTCCTATAACTTCATATTTTTTATACTCCTACAATGACTGATGATGTTGATTATGGATATTAAATTTAAGTTGTTGAAGTTTTTAAATTTAAGTTAATGTTGTTTTCAAATTTAATTTGTAGTTTTTAAATTTAATTTGTCGTTTTTAAATTTTAGTTGTAGTTTTTAAATATAAGTTGTTGTTGTTTTTTAAATTTAAGTTGTTGTAGTTTTTAAATTTAAATAATAAATTATGTTTGGCCTTATGATCCTCGGTTGGAGACGGTTTTTTGTGACAGGGCTAAAACGAGCCTTCTGGCCCTCTGTTGGATATGGCCATGTACTTTTCATTAAAATATTAATATCTTGAAGGGTCAGAGAGCTAACCTCTGGTCAACCCTCGGTTAGAGATGGTCTAAGATGGTCAGATTAAGGAAATTTTGTTTCAGGTTCCCATAACACTAATTGAGCTTGTGCCTGTCTATTTTGTTAATTATGACAAATGTACTGCTGAGATTTTGACAGGTAATGTCATAATCTCATAGAGTTAATTAAGCAAGGCTGTTAAGTTGTTAAGAGTTTTGAGTACTGTAGCAATACCAGCGACTTACTCGACACAATATTCTTGGCATTCAGAAAACTTGGTCAATGAAATTCAATCTTCTTTCTCTCCCGTTTCTTCAATCTTAGCATTTTATCATCGCGGGAAATGACCTGTTTCCGCAATTCAAATTGCTTTTGTGGTACAGGTATGTGTTACTGAAGATCTGATCATAGTTTGCTGGTATTTGATATGTGAACATATTCCCGTTAGCGATGGATGCTGATAGCTTAAAGTTTTTGGGATTTATGTCCAATTAAATGGTATCAAACAGCTCTGATTAATTACATGAGGTTATCGGTTCCAAAAATCCAAAGTCCAGACCCTATCTGTCACTTGTCACTTATCATGTTTGCCTCTCTACGTACACTGTGGGACCGTATGATTAGTTAGTTTTAAGGTGCAGTACTTTCGCAATAAACATGATAAGAAGCTATATGTCACAGACTACGTCTGCGTGTTTTGTGGAGCAGTTCTCCAAAAATTAAGGTTGCCCTAATGACGTTAGGGTAAAACAACTGTACGCACGTAGTTTCAAGTTGGTTGCTTTATGTTTCTAACCACCTTCGCGGACGTAACCATGTGGAAACCTTTCACTGTCAGCACCTTATGGAGTCTCTTCAGAAAGAGAGAGAGAGACACACACACACACACACACACAAATTTAAACAGAAAACCATAGGGGTTTCTTTTCCTCGTTTGGGTGTACCACTCGCCATTGGTGGGTTTGACTCCCTCTTCCTTTAAAGTCACGGAATTTGCTAAGTATGCCTCCACGTCTCTACCAAAAACCCATGCCTCAAATGGTAAGCTTTGACTAATTCTACATTTTTTTTTGACTTGAGAATACTATAATATATATAGTCAGGTGGATAGAAATTCTAATAGCCCGAAGAAAAAACAAATAAAAGCAAATAAAGGCTGCCTAATGCAATTACTATTTGCTAATGAAAAAAAATTCGCACGAACGGTGGGAAAATTCATCCTAGCTAACTAATGAGAACAAGTTAAAATTCAAATGCCCAAATGGTTGGATCACGGTTCTGCTTTCCTCATTTTTGTGTCTACATTATAGCTCTTTGCTAATATTTAGACACATGTTTCATGATTTAATAATCTTAATTTATAGATATACACTTTTATTTGACATGTAACATTTTCTAATAAAACTCAAAAATACAATAAAATACACGAGCGTATTTCAATCTTCTTCTCGACGCTATCTCTCAAACCTTAGCAAAACTCAACCTTCTAAATCAGAATCTCTGCCCTCCTAATAACTGCAATAACAACACCATTAATCTTGTATAATTTTTGTCTTTTTCTTTCTCAAAACCCATCTTCCCTTTTTCTCCCTGTCTATTGGTTAAAAAGGTGACATTAAGCAAAACTCTGCCCCAATTTGTTCTCCATGGATGCACTGCTATTTTCTTTATAGTAATTAAAATCTCAATTGTCTGGGAGTTTTCCTAATATCTTCAAGACTTCCAAGTATGTCTGGGAGTTCTCCCAAAAAGCTTTCCCTCTTCCAGCAAACCCTAGCAGTCAACCCCTTCGCCACCGGCCTCTGCCTATGGCTGGGGGCCGGTCACAGCCTCTCTCCTCCCTTTCCTAGCTCCTCATCCCTTCCTCTTCCCCCTCTTAGCCATCATTCACCTCTTGCCATTCTCGTTTTTCTTCCCACCACCTCACGTCAACCCCTCTTTCTCGTCCTTTCCCTTCCTCATCTCCCCTCCCTTGCTTATTTCCCACCATTT
This sequence comes from Pyrus communis, assembly GCF_041283825.1. Classification (NCBI taxonomy): domain Eukaryota; kingdom Viridiplantae; phylum Streptophyta; class Magnoliopsida; order Rosales; family Rosaceae; genus Pyrus; species Pyrus communis. Next base: position 25,901,814 of record NC_142574.1, on the reverse strand, counting down.
TGGGTGCAAATATCCATGGATCTATGCCCTATACCCTGACTCGGGCCATGCCTTTTCAAGATTCTCTTCGATTTAGCGTTTGTTTTCCTTGTCTGGGGTTTAGATTTGTGCTGCAGGTGAGTTAGATCCCCCTATCATCAACTCAGCTCCATGGTGGTGTCTCCCTCCTCGATAGCTTCTGTGCTCTCAGCTCTGAAGGATAGGCTTGGTCTGGGAGCTTGGCGTGTTCGTCTAAGTGCTGCTCGGCTCGGCTTGAGCGTGGAAACCAGCGTCCCACTGTCCGGATTTTGGAGGAGGCCTAGGCATGGGTGCCTCTTTCCCCATGTTTTTAAGTTGTACATCGGATCTTTCTCGGTGTAGTTTAGTTCCTCTCACCCTTATGCATCGCGGTGGCGTTGGTGTTTGGCTAATTTGGTCTTCACCTTTGTGCGTTGTGTATTGTGAGTCTCGTTTGCTAACGATGATTTTGACGTGGTCTCGCACTTTCGCGATGACTTTTTATGGCCTCGCTATTCAACAATCACCGTTGTGTCTGCCGGTATCTTTCTGTTGTGGCTATCGTTTATTGTGACAAATCTGTACTGGTAGATTTGTTCGCTTGGCGACTGTGTGGTTGAGCTTATGAGTGTCTACTAGGGGTTTAATGTTATTTGTCTGTTTTGTGAAAATTCATTCCAAATCAATTTATTGGTCACTGGAATTATGTACCCAATGACACTCTGTAATTGTTTGATGTTGATTAATGAAAGACTATGCTATAGTTTCTTGTCAAAAAAAAAAAAAAAAAATTATTCAATAATGTTTAAAAAAACAAAACTAAAAAATACATAAAAGGTCAGATAAAAAATTATTGTCTTCATGAACCATTACATTGATTGATTGATGTGGGACCATAATTTTCTAGGGCCGGAGTAAGGTTGATCAAAATATGGTTACCTCAAAAGTTCGGTCATGGACTCAACAGCTCCGAGCAGAGCCAGATTAACGGAGCAGTGGTTCCACTATCATCCTATTCTAGGGCTGTGGGCGAAATTTGAGTGACTTCACTAAAATGAGCATGCTTGTTTTGCAAGACATGAGATCTAATTTGGTATGGAATCAGCCAGATCTTGATATGTCTTGGAGTTCCTACGATCTAGGGATTGCGTGTGCCGCAATTAATCACCTTCCTAAAGAGGATGCAATATCTACTTCTAGATATCCACTAGGATTCTCCTGACTTAGAACAAGGATTTCAAGTTGATTCCAACAATTGAGAAGGCATAAGCTTCGGCGATTTGCCCTTTCGATAATTGTCAAGCCCTCCATTTTCCTACTCAACCCCTCACCCAGTAGAGTAGACAATCCAATACACTCCATATTGATTGTACAAATATGAAACTCTTATGAACCCTACCATGTAGTCTGATGACGACCTCCGCACGTGCTTCACCGAAAATATTGGCGGTCCCGACGGAACCCCTAAGGTTCCGCCGATTGCAATTGTACAAGTTGCGGTCACCTCGTCATAATATTCTTTCTCGCTCAGATAAGGTTTGAGAGATGAGAATCGAGAAGGAGATTGACTTCGATTAAGAATATGCTCTCATATTTCACTGTATTTTAAAAATTTTTATTTTAATTTTTAAATAACAAATAAAAAAGTTAACAAAATTATCTCTCAGTTAAGTCATAGACAAGTGTCGAAAAATTAAGATACAATGGAGACACAAAAATAAAGACAGTGACCAAATGGTTGGTGCCAATGAGAGATTCTCATTAACGCCTTTCTACGAACACTTCATCTGCAATTTTGGCCGGCATGAGAAGTGATGGTTTTTATGTTGTGCATAGGGAGGCCAATGGATTACAGGGCATGCATGGTGGAGGGCGTGCCTCCCAAGGAGGAGATGAAGTCGGTCACGTATTAATGTCAACGCTGACGTGGTGACATGTAAATTTGAGGTGTCCAATTCTTCAAGGGTCCAACAGTAAAGTACCATACCATATATACGTACGTACCGGAAAGGAATCATTTCCGAATCTTTTCTTCCTAATCCATTAAGTTCAGGGATTCAAGTCATTGAAATTTGATCCAAAGGTTAAAGTTATTGTAACTTTTAAAATGGGCATCTGTTTGTAGCCGTTGGATCAAATTTCAACGGCACAGATCCCTAAACTTGATGGATTAGAAGGAAGGGATCCGGAGAGTATCCCTCACCGTACCTACCCAAATAGATATATGATTATCACAATTCCACCCAACTTGAGTATTACATGGCCTACAACGAAGGATAAGCTTAGTCAGCACCACGAGTACCTATTTCTTATGCCATATAGAGGGGAAAAAAAAATAATTAACATGTATATTGTCACTTGACGTCTTGTGTTAATGAATTTGGACAAAATCTTACACGTCTATAATTCACTAGCATGAGATACTACTGTAGAAGTGTACTCGTATTATACAAATCTTTCGTCATTCTAAATTATGTTACCAACCTGTTAGGATTTTAGTTATGCTTAATCAATTTAAAACCCTAAACTGATAATTTGTTTTTTTCCGATGCTTATTGGCTATATAAGTTTATTCTTTTCTAGAATAAAAATTTATTGATAGGTGTTATTCTATATGTTATCGTATTACGTTTAATAAAGAATTTTATTTTACAAAAATTAAAATAAACTCTAACGATATAACAATGTTTCATTTGTTTGTTTTGGAACGTTAATGTGTTGCTGGTTATTGCACGTAAATTTGTGGCAGCATTGTTTTAATATCAAATGTCATGTTTTTTATTTCTTTGTTAAGAATATTCCACATGGTTTGATCATACGTAAAAAGGTTTGATTTTCCCATAAGGTTGGACTGCAAAATTAATTGGTAATATGGACCTAACTTACTTATAAGTTCATGCAAGATTCCTTCTCTCATCAATATGAGATCCATTCTCAGCACACCCCCTCACATAAGGCGAATTCTCAATCCTAACACGTAGACAAGATAATGGGATGACGTGGAGCTAGCAATGCAACTATTAGGTTTCACACGTGGAACAACTTGCTTTGATATCATGGGAAAAGTTGAGGTTTCATTATAAAACTAATTAGCAATATAGAGAGTATTCCACTAACTTATAAACCTATGCAAGATCATTTTTCCATGAACGTAGAATTTATTCTCGACGAGTTCTAATGAGTCTTTGGGAAATACAGTCTAACATCCGGCTTCCCTCACAATATAAATTGGAACAAACATCTGCACGCATGAGTTCGAAGTAATAATATAATAACGACGAATCTCGTTCTTGTTGTTTGGCCTGCATGCATTCCAATTGGAAGTTTTGGAGCAAGTGAGGAAACAAGAACCGACTGAGTTTCTTCTATTTTTTTAATTTTTCATTGTTTATACGGTTCCTCTTGGATTGTAGGTTTTTTTTTTTTTTTGGTTGGATTGGATTTTAGTTAAGTAACCGTTGAGAAAAAAATGAGAAAGACATTCCTCTAGTATTACATGTCGTGCATTGTGTACTGTATACATATAAGTTGGAATTGTTCTCAAATCATTCTTTAAAATAAGATAGTTAAGACTGAATCTAAAACTACCATAATTTCAATCAGTTAATATTTGTGCATATAAATGACGGCATAGATTAATGCACTAAAAAACTGTATCTCACATGTGTGTTATAAAAATAAAGACTTTTTGAGCACGTAAAAGAGCATGTAGAAAAGCTAGTTAATATCTGTGCATGCATGCAAACATACGCCAGCTTCAAACCCACTGGCTCTGCCTCCCTCTACGTCACCGGCCTTCAACAACCTCTTCTCTATGGCCCTCGTCTTCTTTCCTGCTCAAGTCAGGTATGTTGAGAATGAGTCTCACATTGATGGGAGGAGGGACCTTGCATGGGCTTATAAGAGGTTAGGCTACTCCCCATATTGCCAATTGATTTTATGGTGGAACCTCAACTTTCTTCATGGGATCAGAGCAGGTTGTCCCACGTGTGAAGCCAAACAGCCACATGTGCTCCACGTCACCCCGTTGTGTTGTCCACGTGTTAGGCTCGAAAATTCACCACACGTGAGGGAGCATGTTGAGAATGAGTCCCACATTGATGGTAGAAGGGACCTTGTATGGGATTATAAGAGGTTGGACTACTCTCTATATTGCCAATTGGTTTTATGGTAGAACCTCAACTTTCTTCAAAGTCACCCGTCAATCCTAATCCCCCAGTTACTCTCTTTACTCATTACTTAATTTGCGGATCAATGTAGTGGATATATATGTGCAACTGATCAGTCACTTTAATGGTCCTATTCCCTAGTGTGTATATTTCGAAACTTATTAGACAAGTAGGGGGAATACTTAAGTACTCATTAGTGAGTACTTTATATGATCAGTCACTTTAATGGTCCTATTCCCTAGTGTGTATATTTCGAAACTTATTAGACAAGTAGGGAGAATACTTAAGTACTCATTAGTGAGTACTTTATATATATATATATATATATATGAGTAATGTTAGGTAAATCAATTTTTTAGACCAAATTCATATGATGCCACTAATAGTGAATAAACACATTAATCAATACTTAAGTAATAATCTTATCATCAACAACTATGTCAGACAGTTTACAAAATTTAGTCTAAACAGTTGGTCTCCCTGGCATTACATACTCACTTTCTAGATTTGACCCAATTAAAAAATGTCACATGTTCTTTGCTTTTTAAAACTCAAGAAAAATTAATTAGCATGTCTATTATTTTATAAAACAATGAAACATGTATTAAAATATCATTGGGCCAAAATCAAAAGGTGAGTATATAAAGTACTTGCTAGTGAGTACTTGAGTATTATCCAACAAGTAACGCCCACAAGTTTAATGCATGATAAATAAGTTCTAAGTTGAGTGACATAAGGTGAAGAAAAATGCTAAAGAAACTAAATTATAGACCATCTTTTATAAACCATATGATGTGATTGTTGATGAAACTGGTAATCTTTAGAATTATGACTAAAATCTTCCATTAATAATAAGTACTCTAAGTTTCTTGATTAATAATTAGCTTTGGTATATGAAAGTTGTTTTCACTTGGTTGCTAATGATTTTAGGTTCGAGTCACATGGATGCGATGACTACATAAATTTGTGATGAGTTTAGTGCTAATTGTGAATGGTCACATTGTGGTAGTGTATACCTTTGTTGTCTAATTTGCTTACTCGTCCTAACAATATTGTTATAAGTATCTTATTTTGTATAAATAAATAAATAATATTAATGCTTACATCTCAATATATGAATGCTGATTCAAAAATGAAGCATTTGAACCATGAGATGATGAGTCTGGTAAACTCTTGGTACTACTAAGCTTGCAAAACCTGACCATACTGAGACAATTTGTTTTAAATTACGATTTGTACGTATATTCGAGTAGTTTGTTGACGTTCTTGTGCACATATATATTTTTTTCAAAACAAATTAACAAGGGGAATTAAAGAAAGAAAAACAACAAAACAAGATAGGATATATCATTCGGATGTTTCCCTTCATCCCAACAGCATAAATTGACTAGAGAGATTTAGGACAGATGGAACGGGACAATGCAGATTAATAAACCATGAACAAAAGGTGCTTAGGCATACTTCTATGAACAGTGCATATGATTTGGAGGTATTGATCGTCATGTATGAGGAAAACAATTTAAAATTATAGCTTAATTAATTTGTATTAGAGAGTGTGGATTTCTTGGTTAAAGGGTAATGTTAGAGAGACAAAATTTGTAGATGAAATTTGCAAACTAAATAATGTGGCACAAACAAGAATGAGCACGTTTATCAATACTTAAGTAATAATTCAATCATCAACTTCCATTTTACTTAGTTTACAAAATTTTGTTTACAAATTTAGTCTCCTTAGTCAATAGTTGGGTGCACTAATTAGGCGTGGGTTGTTTATTTCAATATAGTTGCAGGTAATCATTTATAATCTCCTTTTTATGGCATGCTAATTATCAGTACCTTACTAGCTTATACAACTTAGTTAGCTCACTAATCATAAGTTTAGTGCCTTAACAAACAATTATTTTGACTTTTTACTGTAATCACATCATGTATTTAGATATGGGACAATAAATAATGGGCAAAGTTAGAGAGACCAATTATTTAAACTATATATTGTAAATATGACGTGGTTGTTGATGATTAGATTATTGGTTAACATAGTTATTTTCTATTGGTAACACATCACATGGTTTGCAAATATGATTTAAAAAATTAGTTTACCTAGCATTACTCAGAAATTATCCTAAAAGGGTGATGCTGAAATGACCAAAATTTTAAACCATCTTTTGTAGACCACATTATGTGACGGTCGATGATTGAACTTTTTTTTCCTTTTTGTCACATCCCGCCTTCCCTCGCAGAGATATTGTCCGCTTTGGCATTCCCTGCCCTGGACTAGGTCGCAGCCAGCAGGGCTACCGCACGGTTTTGTCCACCATTTCCACTCTGGAACGGGAAGCGGCTGCAACAACCCAAACGGCTTCTTTCTTTCTGCTTTAACTTGCTGACAAACAGCACACCTGCTCACATACTTGGCTATCTCCCTCTTCATACCCGGCCAATAATAAAACGGTCGAATGGTATGATACATTTTAGTAGCTCCTGGATGCATGGCATAAGCCGAGATATGTGCGCAGGTGTGCTGTTTGTCAGCAAGTTAAAGCAGAAAGAAAGAAGCCGTTTGGGTTGTTGCAGCCGCTTCCCGTTCCAGAGTGGAAATGGGAAAATATCACCATGGATTTTGTGTACAAGTTGCCGCGCACACAAAATGGCTTTGACGGCATTTGGGTGATCGTTGATCGACTCACTAAGTCGGCTCATTTTATTCCAGTGAGAGAGAAGTATTCTTTGAGCCGTTTAGCGGAGTTGTTTATCTCGAAGGTTGTGAAGCACCATGGTGTCCCTGTGAGTATTGTCCCGGATCGTGATCCACGTTTCACATCTAAGTTCTGGGTGGCTTTTCAGGAAGTTTTGGGCACGAGATTACTTTACAGTACGGCGTATCATCCACAGACAGTTGGACAGTCAGAGAGAACTATTCAGACCTTGGAAGATATGCTGCGAGCTTCGGTGTTGCAGTTTGGTGATGCTTGGCACCAGCGGTTAGATTTGATGGAATTTGCTTACAACAACAGTTTTCATTCGAGCATTGGCATGGCGCCATTTGAGGCCTTGTATGGCAGAGCTTGTCGCACACCGTTGTGTTGGTCAGAGGTTGGCGAGAGAGTTTTAGTGGGTCCGGAGATTGTCGAGGAGACTACTCTGAATGTTCAGGTAATCAAGTTTAACCTGAAAGCAGCTCAGGACAGGCAGAAGAGTCTAGCGGATCGGCATGCTACGGACAGAACATATGAGGTCGGAGATTGGGTATTTCTGAAGCTTTCATCGTGGAGAGGTGTTGTGCGGTTCGGAAAGAAGGGGAAGTTGAGTCCCAGGTACATCGGACCATACGTGGTCACAGAACGAGTTGGTGAGGTAGCTTACAGGTTGGAGTTGCCTCCGGAGTTGGCTAGAGTGCATAATGTTTTTCACGTGTCTATGCTCCGACACTATGTTGCTGATCCATCTCATGTGATACCTCCTCAACCACTTGAGATTAATCCAGATTTGACGTACGACGAGGAGCCGGTGAAGATACTAGATTGGAAAGAGAAGGTTCTGAGGAACAAGACGGTGAACTTAGTGAAAGTTTTGTGGAGAAATCATTCAGTCGAAGAAGCTACGTGGGAGACAAAAGATCGGATGAGGGATTTGTATCCTCGACTGTTCTTTGACCACTAGGGGTTATATTTGATTGTTTTGAATTTCGGGACGAAATTCTTTTAAGGTGGGAAGATTGTGACATCCCATCCCGGGATTTTTAGATTGTACGTGTGAAATTACAATTTTACCCCTAGTTGGTTTTCGAGATGTTTTGGTAATCTTGGGTGGTGTTGGCAAGTGGAGGGCCACACACACACACTGACTTACTCTCCCTCTCCCTCTGTCCCTATCCCGTGTCTCTCTCTCTCCCTTCTTTCTTCTTCTTCCTTCTGTAAGTGTACGGACACACACCAAGAACCCTCAAACCTTTGCAGATCGAGGAAACCAAGGACACATTTGAGCTCGTGAGGTCGAGGCAAGCTCAGCCATACCCTTTTCAGGTGAGAAATCCTTCGTTTTCACGTCGTTTCGACGATGGCCGATTCGAGTACTGTTCATGCAAAAGTTATACATTGAGTTTTTGGGATTTCTGAGCTTGTAGTTGTGTTTGTGAGGTTCCCAGGAGCTTGGGAGTGGCTCGTTGGTTGAATTTGGACGTCAGGATCGTTGGTTGTGGAGTTGGCCGAGTTTTGAAGTTTTGGACAAGTATAATCTCGTAATTTTAGGCCTTAAAACTTGTTGGGACATGTTCTACTAGCTCTAGGGTTGATTTTGGTGCAAGAAACGTGGAAAAAGGTGGAAAAACGAGTGAGATATAGTGATTTGCAGGTTTTCCGGCGACGGTGCCGGAGACGGCGACGGCGCCGGCGTCGGGGACTGATCGGAAAAGAAGCAGGAATATTCCGTTAAGTTTAACGGAATATTCCTAACGGCAGGGGTTAAGTTTAACGGAATATTCCGTCAGTTTAACGGAATATTCCTGACGGCGTTTGTTGACACCGTCAGTGTGCCTGGCACGTGGCCGCGCGTGGGGGCGCGTGGGTCCGTGCCTGTTCTGGTGCGTGGGGGCGCGTGTGAGGTCCAAAAATTATTTTAAAAATATGGTTGTGATCCTGAGGTTGTGTAGAGCACGTGGGTATATTCATTTGTCCATTTTGAACAACGTATGAGAAATTATTACGAGAAATGGGTTATGTGCTTTAAAGTTAACGTTTTTATAGTTGTTTCGCATTTAGGTGACACATACCCCGAGGACGAGCGTGCACACGCGAGACAGGGGGGCTACGACCCTTCTACATACCAGTGAGTGGGCTTTTGTTTTCCGTATATACCTATATACATTTATATTCCCAGAAATTGATTAAAAAGGGTTATTTACATTATGCCATGCACTTTATTATTATCGTTTACGCATCATTGCATGCATTATTGGTGTCATACATATACATATGCATATTGGGTGCCGTGGACGCACAGGTAAGTGCCAGGTAAGTGACATTCACGTTTATGTTTCAGTAGTGGTTTGAGATGACTAGAGAGCTCATAACCTGCACCCCCGGTGTTAGTGCTCCCGCCCTGAGTAGGGCACAGTCCTTCACGTGATGTTCACCTCCCGCACCACACGCTCAGCTTGGATCCAAGTTAGGTGCATAGGCCTGTCGTACAGACCACATAAGGTGGTTCCGACTCGTAGGTGACTCGCAATTATTCGCACAGTCTTCACGTGATCGTAGCACTAGAGCGTATATGTATGTTACACCCAGGCCTGTCGTACAGACCACCTTGAGTGGTTCCGACTCGTGGGCAGGTTCAGTTATAGAGTTGAGATTTGAGCTCTAGATGCAGCCGTACAGGTCACGTTAGGTGACTCCGGCTGCCAGATGTTATGATGTTGATATGATTTATACCTGGGCACTCACATTCATTATGAGGCTTTGGCATGGCATATTCTTGAGCATGAATGATATACCCTTGAGCATGTTTGGCATATTTATACATACGTTTATATGTTTATTTTCTGGGAAGTATACAAGTTTTACGGCGAGGGGTTAGAATGTATTTTGCTAAATGGTTTTCAAATAGCTTTGTTTTTGCCCACTCACGCTTTTGTTTTGCGCCCCTCCAGGTTCTAGTTGCTTAGCCGTTGCGGTGGTTTTCCCTGGAGGGCTTTCCGGCGTTCTAACAGACACTCCACATTGTAGGGTCGCCTTCGGGCGTACTACTGTTGTCGTTTTGTTTGGGCTGCTATAGACCTGCTCTGAATTTGTATCTCACTTACTAGCACTTGTTTTAGTACCTGGTATGCTAGTTTTTTTATTACTCGTACTTTTATATTACTACTTTATTAGCTTCCGCACGTGCACATGGCTTCGTCACCTTTGTGTGACGGCCAGCACGCTCCGATCTCGGTCGGGGTGTGTCAGTTTGGTATCAGAGCCAGACTCACGGTCGTGGTGTGCCGACGAGGACGTCGGGCTCCCTAAGGGGGGTGGATTGTAGTATCCCACATCGCCCGTGAGGGCGTGGTCTTTGGGCCTTATATGTCCATGCCTGCATGTACCTTTCAGAGAGGCCTTTTGGAGCTGCGGCTTGCAAAGACAAAACCGTGCGGTAGCCCTGCTGTCTGCGACCTAGTCCAGGGCAGGGAATGCCAAAGCGGACAATATCTCTGCGAGGGAAGGCGGGATGTGACACTTTTGGTCAAAAGACTCCTTCTTTAAATCATTAAAAAAATGTTTCTTTCTTATATAGCAAAAAATAAAAAAATAAAAAAAATCATTAAAAAATGAGCCCAACCATTACCCGTCATATCATGTAATCTACAAAAGATGATCTGAAAATTTAGTCGTCTTATCATTTTTTATCCTAAAATCTGAATATACCTTAAAAAAAGATGAGAGTGGTAGACTGGTTAGTTGGCCGTTGGTTGGTTAGTTGGCAGGTAGTTTTCTTGGGATATAAGGATGCTTGTTTGATTTTCTATTTCCTTTTTGGACTGCTATTTTATCCTTTGAGTTTTCCACAAAGTTCTTTTTATCCTAAGAATTTTGACCCCATTTCTTGTTCTTTGTTTTTCTTTATTATATCATCATTTTGGCACTTTCGGAAAGTGAATGTGAATGCATGGAAAAATATCCTTTTCTTCCACGCTGAACTCAAAGTTATTTTTCCTTTAACTTCTCATCTAAATAAATTAGCATTTTTCTTTACTTTTAATTACTCATCTAAATAAATTAGCATTTTTCGTCACAAAATTATAAAAATAAAGAAATTGTAAGGTGGAGCCCTTGTTGTCATATGATAGATATGTTACACGGGAGATACCTTAGGGCTTACGTGGTGGGGTGACATTCTAATTAATTGGAAAGGAATTAGCTAGTGGGTGGTCGGGACCTCTTATTTATTCATGGTTGCTATATTTGAAAAAATATATATAAAAGGAAAAGGAATAGGTCTTTTTATCAAATTATATTTTGATAATTTGATTTGGGTCGGTTTGCAGTGGGTTAATTATATTTTGTTTCTTAATCTTGTTATCCAATCATGGAAGATACATGATTAAGGGAAATATTCTTTCTCCTCAAAGATTGAACTTGATGTTGCAAAAGTGAAAGCATTATTTACTGGAACTAAAATGGAAAGGAACAAAAAAAGGAAGTAACACCTCGCGTGGCTAAAAACTAAAGGCTAAAGCAGTATCACCGCCATCCAATTTTGCCACCTCTTTCTATCTTATTTGCATCCTTTGTAACATCAAATTCAAGCATGGCAAACCGGTCATCTTTAGATCATAAAAGATAGAAGGATGCTATATTTAAACGTTAGTGTTTCCTAGCACATATTTGACATGTTATATTATGATACGTGATTAGTTATGAAATCTTAGGAGTCATGTGCGAAATAAATTGGAAGCTTTTAAAAAGCAGAATCGGCTCTAAGATTTTAAGAGTTATGTGCAATATTAAATTAGAAGCCCTTAAAAAGTCTTGAGATTTCGTGCATAAGGCAAGAATCGATCCCATAGCTCATGCAACGATCAGGAAGCACTATACCATTTGCGTCGGGCGCTAAATATGTGAAGAATGACATGTATTAATATAGCATATTAATAGAGTAAAACTATTATTATCACAATTTTATACCACATTTCTTTACCATTTTAGGTGGCAGATGAGTTGGACAACTTACATCATTTAATTTCAATCTTTTTATTAATTAAAACACTTAAATAATCTTAGGTTGAAGAAGGAGATTTCTCGTATACTACAATCATCATTTAAAAAGATTGAAATTAAATGATGTAACTTGTCCAACTCATCTGCCACCTAATATGATAAATAAATATGATATAAAATTGTGATAAGAATAACATTACTCATATTAATATACATGTGGAGAAAAGAAAAAAAATTAAAAACCCTGTGCGGTGGCACTGCGTACACACCTTCATAGTTGGCCCAATTATCTTACATACTCCAAAAAAAATTACTTTTAACTGTATACAACATTTCGCACTATATGAAAGTACCTAACTTGATCTGAATATAATCCCATGTTCCCTCACATGAGTTGTATATATAATAGAGCCTCATTTCATGTTAAAGAGTATATTAAAACAATAAAAAAAAGGAAGTGTTATTGGCACTCCAAAAATCTCATTCTACGCTCCTTACAAGTGTATTTTTCTTTCCTAATATGGAAAGTTTGGAGTGTAAAATGAGATTTTTGGAGTGCTAATAACAATTCCCTAAAAAATTATCAATAATTCTAAAGTATTTTACTTTGAGGTTGGCCTCTCCACTCAATAACTTCTGAATAAACTAAGGGAAATTTTATTTAAACTCACATAACCTCTCTCTATACTCAACTTAAATTTTAAATGTAAATTGTTTTTTTTACTCTATTACGTAATTACCATAAAGTACAAGATAAAGTTAACAATAAAACTAAAATTTATGAATAAACTCACACCCTATAATTAAACTCTACCATCACTCATTGTTTATTCTACATTCATTCCGGCGAAACCCCTAATAGCTCTTATAATAAAAACAAAGCTTTAAGAAAAAGATCAAATCAGGAAATCTTTCTACATCACTGGTCTCTGTTGGGTTGGATTTTCAAAATCCATTTGGAAATTTGAAACTTTAGGAAAAAGATCAAATAAAAATTCATTGAAGCAATTGATAGAAAAATTTAAAAAAGCAGAAATCTCTATTTTTAAAGAGCAAAAAATTCAAAGAAATTTTAAACCCATAGAACCGTAGATCCTCCAACTCTTAAAATGACATTATGTTGTAAGAATTCAAAATTTTCAAGGAGGACCTTTTGAGGTTTTGTTGTGGGTTTGATTTCTGAAATAATTTGGGGTTGCCTTGCCTGTAGATGCAGATATTGGGCATGAGGCAGTGCTACATTGATAGGTTTTGCAAAATTGAAGGCAGAGATTTTGGCGATTGCATTGTAGATAAATGGGTGTATAGCTAAATTTACAAATTGAATTGGATTTGTGAGGATAGTTTAGGTAATAAATTTGGGTTTAAAGAGATACTGGTATCTTAATTAAAAGTAATATGGATGTAAAAAGTAAGTTAGGTGTAGGAAGATGTTATATGGGTTCAAATAAAATTTTCCATAAACTAACCGTAGCTCCAAGTTCCTAACACGACAAAAAAAAAAAATTGCTGGCCATCTCCATCTTCGCCGGAACCCTTTCTGTCTTGTTCAACTGTTATTATATAGTATCAGCATATTTGATTTTGACAACAGAAATAAGTTCAGGCCTCTTCCAAGAAAATATAAGAAGGCAAATTACCAAAGACAAACGAAAAAGGAAAACCTAATACAATATTACAGATGATAACATTATCTATATATATATATATATATATATATATATATATATATTAATATCTCTATGTGTCTAGAAAATAAATACATAACCAATCCAAGTTACAAGGATAATTTAATTTTACTGGTAGTAAAACAATATTGTCCTCTTGTAACTAAGATTACGTCTTCCCTTTTACGGTATTAGTTATATGTTAATGTTATTGTACTATACACAGAATAGACCTTCGATATGGATGAAGTGGAGAATTAGTTAGGTTTAATATGTAAGAACATCGGATATAGTTGGGAGGTTTTGGTTTTTTTATTTAGGGGAGAGAATTAGTTAGGTTTAGTTTGTAATTAAGAACATCGGATATAGTTAGGTTTTTGGTTTTTTGTTTTTATTTGGGGGAGATGGAAAAGATGCATATGTTACGATTATAGAGAGTTTAATCACAAATTCTTGTTGAAGTTTAATTTGTAATTATGTTGTTTTATATCTTTTAGAAGAAGTAAACAAAAAGTACTCGCAGTGGGTGTGCGTTTATACATACGTACATGTAACTGTATATATACATAATTAAATTTGAAGATGGATGGGACGGGAGAACTCTTATTTGGTCATGTAAATATGCATATATTTGGTAACAATCTGAGGAGGTTGCAAGATGGAAGGTTGAGATTGACACATACAAATGGAAAGAAGTGGTTATAAAAAGAGGATATGTTTATTAATTATAGTTATTAGTAGTGGTTAGTGCCTTCAATTTGTCCTAGTTGGCAGAAAAGAGTAAACATTTTGTTGGCCGGAGAAAAGTGCATACACTGAAGGGAAAAAGAATCAAGAATATTTATCCACAACCGACCAGTTTTCTAATTTATTTTAATTTCTTATAAATTACAATTAATTTGATGAAAATAAGGAGATAACTGGTCGTGGTTTTATTTATAGTTCATTTGCAAGTTACTGGTGGGATGGGGAATACCTTGGGTGCTCAGTTGCAGTAGCTGTGACGTGATAAATGAAAATTGATAAAATGGAAGAGCATAAATAATTAGTCCTTTTTTAGAGGGGAAAAAGAACATGGTTTTCTTTTTTTTATTTTATGATGGATTGCCACTTTGTCTATAAAAGGCAGTCATATGCCTAACCAATTCCCCATTGAATTAACTACCACATTATTCTCTTCTCCCTTTTTTTCCGTCTGTTGCTGTTAACAAGCTGGTGACTGGTCTTTTCTTGCTTTGGATTTTGTATGATACAACACATCCTCTTTGAACTTCTTTGTTGGATTTAAGGAGAGAGAAATCAGATAACGTTTGAAAGTTACCAAGAAATAACTGGAGAATTTAAAGTAAAGATTTAGCAAGCACTACTGGCTGGTGGGTTTCTGTTACAGAGTTGAAAGTTCATAGCAAAGAAAAGAAATAAATAAATCCAACTTTTTCTTTCGTCTTCTTCTTCTTCTTCTTCTTCTTCTTCATTTGGTTTACAGGATCAATGGTGGAGATTAAAATGCTAATTGGGGGTGATGGGATTTGTTTGTTTTTGTGTAGGAATAATTACACAGAAAAAGTTGGTGTTTTGAAAGAACAAGGGGAGAAGAAGCATGAAGTATATTTTGGTGACAGGAGGAGTAGTAAGTGGACTTGGGAAAGGAGTGACTGCTAGCAGTATTGGCCTTCTTCTCAAAGCTTGCGGACTTCGAGTTACTTCCATTAAAATTGGTCTCTTTTTTCTGTTCTTCTTCTTCTTCTTTTGTTGTTCTTCTTTTTGTTCTTGTTATTTTTGTTTCATTTTATTTATTAATCTTATGTTGCTAATCCCTGCTGTTTTAACTTTTTGAGGCAACCCATTATGCCCTTTTTGTTGGAAAGCTCATCCACTTTTTTCTTTCTTCTTTTTTTTTTTTTTAAGGGAAAAAAGATGTATCAGATTTAGCTTTTTCTGCTAATTAAACATTCTTCTTTTTTAATGGGAGTATGAAAATTTTTAGTTTAATTTCAGTGATAAAAACTGAATGCCTGCAGCAATTCTCTAATCAATTGTCATATGGATTTGTTTGTCTTTTGTGGGAATTTATTTCTCCTTTTTCATTTCATGATTTCTCTGTTTCTTTTGTCATTCAGATCCTTACCTAAACACCGATGCCGGAACTATGTCCCCAGTTGAGCATGGGGAAGTGTTTGTGTTGGATGATGGTGGTGAGGTACATACGCTTACTCTCCTTCTCATTTCTCGATAATTTTGTTCCCCTTCATTTTAGGGACAGTTTGTGAGAGGAACTGTGATTTGTAAGAAGCTTTGGATCTTCTGAAGAAAAGCTGATGAATCTATTTTTGGATATCAAAAGGCAGAAAACTTGTTTTTAACTAAGGGATATTGTAAATTACTCTAATTTACTGGGAGGGGATTAATTCAAACTTGAGTACAAAAGGGTAGGCACACTATCTTATCCAACCGACCTAACATACGTCTGCATAAGGTGGAAACTTTATTATTGAGAAATATTTGTTGTTTATTAATCTAATTATTATAAACTCACATCTGTGCTATCTGTGACACTCAAAACTAATAAAGTTATAAATATGAAATTTGGACTCGAGTGTCAAAATCTGGAACAAATGTGAGCGATTCACAGACTTTCAATTTGCTAATTTGTTTTTTTTTCAATGTCACAGGTGGACTTGGACCTTGGAAACTATGAACGATTTCTAGATATCAAGCTGACCCGTGATAATAATATTACTACTGGAAAGATTTACCAGGCAAGTCAATATAAAAACATATATATATATGTATGTATGTATGTATGTATGTATGCATGTATGTATGTATGTATATTTGTGTGTGTGTGTGTGTGTATTTTATATTTATATAATACCTACTAGTCCATATTCCAAAAAATCTCTGCATAATCTTGATGACCAAGTAGCAAAGAGTTGATTTTTCTTTTCTTGTGTCACAGGATGTTATTGACAGAGAGAGAAGGGGAGATTATCTGGGAAAAACTGTCCAGGTTTTTGTCTACGTACCTCTGACTTCTGACTCCCTTGTACTATATTTATTTAGCCCCTTTTTTTTTAATAATTGTTTCTTCCTTCGTTTTTCTGCAGGTTGTCCCTCACATCACAGATGCAATCCAAGAGTGGATCGAGCGTGTAGCGAAAATTCCGGTGGATGGACAGTCAGGTGCAGCTGATGTTTGTGTCATCGAATTGGGTGGAACTATAGGTATACATACATTTTATATATATATATATATATATATATATATATATTCACAACAGGGTTCTTGATGTCTTGCAGCATAAGCTGTTTCAAGTAACTGAAAAATTTCATGGTTGTAGGTGATATTGAATCCATGCCCTTCATTGAGGCACTAGGACAGTTCTCATACCGCGTCGGTAAGCAAATTGTATAGCAAACTTCATATGGCACAATTATGTAACATTCTTTCTGAAAACTTGGTTGATTTTTTCTTTTTTTCATTTCAGGTAGTGACAACTTTTGCTTGATTCATGTGAGCCTTGTGCCTGTTTTGAATGTTGTTGGTGAGCAGGTAAAGCTTCTTTTATAACTCTGTGTTCACAAGTTTTTTCGTATAGAAATATGATCTAACCTCTGTTAAATTTCTCTGTCATGAAAAAAAAACTACTTTAATTGCTCTAATTGATGTATCAAATCATGTTCAGAAAACAAAACCAACGCAACACAGCGTTCGTGGACTGAGATGTCTGGGTTTGACACCGCATATCATAGCTTGTCGCAGTACAACGGTCTGTCTATATCACTCACTCTCTATCAAACATACAGACTTTTTTCTTTGTCATGTTGGCCTAAGGTTCTGAATTACAGGCCCTAGAAGAGAACGTGAAGACGAAAATCAGTCAATTTTGCCATGTACAGGTAAATGTTAGAAAAACTTTAGTTCAAGCATTTTACTAGAAATTTTATCTTTCTTGGAAATATGCTGCAAGATGCTTACTTTACTGAAGATGCAATACCAAATATTTTGTAGAAAGAGAACGTCATCACTCTCTACGACGTTCCCAACATCTGGCATATTCCATTACTTTTAAGAGTAAGTTGTTATCAACAAATTCTGAAATTTATCAACTTTCTTAAATCATTTTGAATCTCCAATTGTCACATGCTTCTTCTCAAATAGGATCAGAAAGCTCATGAAGCAATCTTCAAAGTGCTCAACCTTCAAGGGTTTGTCCCATGAACTCTTCTCTATTTTTTCTTTTGCCATGTAATTTTGGGATGTAATCCTATGGATCAGTTGCTGCCGCATTTAGTTTTGTAACATTCATCCATAATTTGCAGATTAACGAAGGAACCTGAATTGGAAGAGTGGACTTCTAGGGCTGAAACTTGTGACAAGTTGCATGACCCGGTAGGTTACAAATCCAAAGCAATTCCTAATGTCATACTTTTAGTTTTGTCTGTTGGTGGAAACTTGAAATTCCAATGTCATTTGTGTAACAGGTTCGAATTGCCATGGTCGGAAAGTATACAAGCCTTACAGATGCCTACCTTTCAGTACAAAAGGTGCACCTAGCTACCACTTAATTCTGTTAGCAAGTGTTAATTGTATTGTTTTCATTCTGACACTCTAATTTTGAAATAATATGGATGGTTTGCAAATTGGTGATGGTGCTGGATATAAATCTGTACTACTTTCTGCAGGCTCTTGTGCACGCTTCTGTTGCTCGTGGCAAAAAACTTTTCGTGGATTGGGTGTCGGCTGAAGACCTTGAAGAAGCAACTGCAAAAGAGGTTATTATATCTTATATTCATTCGTAAAATTTATTTATATCATATATTCATTCATAAAATTTATTTATTTCTTATATTCATTCGTAAAATTTATGTACATCTTACCTTAGATAAAAACTTGACAAAAAAATGTGCATATTGCAGAACCCTGATGCCTATAAAGCTGCATGGAAGTTATTGAAGGTTTTAACTGATGTTTAATAGCCTTCTTAAGTTGTAGTTGCTTTCTTTGTTACCCCTCTGACTGGTCTATATCTTCAGGGTGCAGATGGTATGCTTGTTCCCGGAGGGTTCGGTGACAGAGGAGTGGAAGGGAAAATTCTTGCTGCAAAATACGCCCGGGAAAAGAGAATTCCATTCCTTGGCATTTGTCTAGGAATGCAGATTGCTGTGATTGAGGTTGCGCGATCTGTTCTCGGTCTGAAAGATGCTCATAGCACAGAATTTGATCCTGACACTAAAAACCCCTGTGTGATATTCATGCCTGAGGTCTGTATTTCTTGAATTTGACAGCGAATGGAACTTTATCTTGTTTTTCCCATTATCTGATCTCCGTACCATGTAAGCAGGGCTCGAAAACACATATGGGAGGCACGATGCGTGTTGGATCCAGGAGAACCTACTTTCAGCCTGCAGACTGCAAATCAGCTAAACTGTGAGTATTGAAGGAAATACACGCACTGGATTTTCACAGATCACATTTATTTGTATCTTCACTCATATTTTATCATAAGAATCAAAGCTTCTGAGAAAATTTATTGATCTGCAAGGATCAATCAGTAACTTGATTTGATACACATACCAGCATGTTGATGAGATGCCTATATTGGCTAATCTTTTGCAATTTCCGTTTTGTTAGATATGGAAACAAACGCTTCATTGATGAGAGACATCGGCACAGATATGAGGTACATAACATCCCAATGCAAACGGTTGTATATTCTATGACACTATTTTTGTCGGGACGACTAATTCTGTTGGATGTCCAGGTGAATCCTGAAATGGTAGCACGCCTTGAAAATTCCGGCCTCTCTTTTACTGGCAAGGATGAAACTGGCCAACGCATGGAAGTATAAACTTTCATTCTTTGTCTTTATAACTTTAGAATAAAATGGATTGGTATATTGTCGTAATTCTGAGGTAACATTTGGTATATCGACATTACAGATTGTTGAGCTGCGTAATCATCCATATTTCATCGGTGTCCAGTTCCATCCTGAATTTAAATCAAGACCAGGAAAACCTTCTGCTCTGTTCTTAGGTACATGCTTCATTTATCCTTAAATTTGTACACTCAGCTTTGTGTTTCAGTTATACTACGTTACATAAACCTGAGACTTACACCGCGCGTACTACTAGTTTATAGTTGAAAGTTGTGATCATCGCTAACCTTCCAACCGTTGGATCCAATCTCTACACTTCAGATTCTAAAAATAGATAGAGATAAACCAAAACTGATTATTCATAGTAGTTCGTAACTTGGTACTTAGCTTGAAACTAAGAGTGCTACATATTGTTCCTCTAAAAATTAGGCCAAGCTTAACTAATTTGCAATATAGTTCAATTGTTCCTTTAAGAATCTATAGGTGGAGAGGCCCAAGATCATTTAAATCGCTATACGAGACTTTAGTTCCTCGATGTGGGATTCACACTCTCAACATGATAAGGTGAAAAATTCTGAAGTTGACCAGCCTGATCCAATTTACAGCTAAAAGTGTTGTCACATATTTGAGCTAGAAGATGGGCCTTTAGGTTGTGTACCTCATTGCCGCAGTTTGATCACTCAAATCTTACTTTAGCAGTTTGATCATTCGAATCTTACTTCATGCTGTTTTTGAGAACCCGAATTCAAAACTCTTCTCTACTCATGACCTGTGCATCAGATTGCAGAAGTAACACAAAAGCTTGTAAATAACCATCGATTTTGTAATATCA
The DNA here is from genome assembly GCF_041283825.1 of Pyrus communis. Lineage (NCBI taxonomy): Eukaryota > Viridiplantae > Streptophyta > Magnoliopsida > Rosales > Rosaceae > Pyrus > Pyrus communis. The sequence continues at coordinate 25,881,573 of NC_142574.1, read as the reverse complement.
TGCAGGGCTTATAGCTGCAGCATGTGGACAGTTGGACAATCTCTTTCCGGGCTCCGAAAGCAAAAGAAACGTCCCAAATGTAGCTGCCAATGACATGTTGTCCCAAAGGAATATTGTCCCAAATGGAGCAAGCAATGACATGTTGTCCCAAAGGACCACTGTTCCAAATGCAGCAAGCAATCATGTGTTCCCAGCAGCATGCGGGAGGAATGTCCCAAAAGGAGCAACAAAAGCATACCAAAACGGAGCTGTAACGAAGTTTGCCAATCGAGCACAAGACAGTGAATACAGCATTTTCAAAGGAATGCACTTGTGAAGGCAGTTGATGCCTCTATATATAATATAATTAGTAGGAGATAATCTTTTGTTTGTGGTGTGGTTTAGGGGATGATTATTATTGCTAATTAACAGGGGACTTTAGATGATATATAATATTATGATAGTGTTGGTTTGTACAGTCTTTTGGGACATGGTTAGATATATATAGCCATCCAAAGACAAACTTTAGAAAGAATGGAGGGGAGAGCTGCTGAATCCTGTGATGTTTTTTGGAAAACAGGCTTCAGCTTGTCAAAATCTATGTATGCAGGGGGTCGCCCCTTCCTCCCCCTCCCTCCCTCACCCACCCCACTCCTCTTCCACCAACCCCCCCCCCCCCACCCCCCCCACCCCCCCCCCCCCCCGGGGCGCCCGCCCGCCCCCCAATGCAGCTGCTCATGCTTTGTTTTTGTCTTGATTTTAATACGGTAATAAATATATTTATATATATGATGAGCAGGGGGTCGCCCCTTCTTCCTCCTCCCCCAATGCAGCTCCCTATCCTTTGTTTTTGTCTTGATTTTAATGCGGTAATAAATATATTCATATATAGGCCAAATCGGATAAATGATCCCTTGGAAGATAGTCCTGTGCTAAAAAAAACTCTGATTTAAACCCCTGTAGTATACTCCGTAATCAAATTTAGTTCAAAAGTGATTTTTCCGTTAACTATCTGTTAATACATGGGTAAAATTGTACTTTGACGTGTGCCTTTTTCTTCCTCGTCAATGGAAGCTATGCCAGACACGAGATTTTATCATATATAATCAAAACTTATCCCTCAATTTCAAAAATGTCCATTTTTATAAAAACTATCAATTATAACAGAAAATGTGCTTGAATAGACTTATATGCCCCAAAACTTTAAAACCAAATTACACTACAACAAAAATCCTTGAAGTTCCCATACTATTTGGTTGTCACCAAGAAAGACTAACTTGACTAACGGAAAGTAAGCTTCAACACCATGGAAATATCTTAAAATACTAACAGTAGCCACGCCTCTTTCATGGGTTCTAATTCCCCTAACTTGGTAGGGGTAATTTGACTAAAACCTTAGAATTCTAAAGAAACTCCCATAGGATTTTGATTGGAGCTCTTTGGCTTGTTTTACTGATGATTTCATTTAATTATTCTAACTGCTATATGAGTTATCATTTATGATAAATACACCTTGAATACAAAAACTTTAAATTTAAAACTTTTCATCAGCAAAAAGATTGCTGCTTTGATCAAAATTTATCATTACAAAGTGAAGGTACACAATCCAGATTCTCAATTTCTTCCAAGCTTGGAACAACCAATCTGTAAATAACCAAAATGACCAATCCCATATGAAATTGGTGGCCAAAATCAGGTCTGTTGCTGGCTAGGTTTTCTCTTAGTGGGTAAAGAACAAAGCCCAACAATAATTTACAGTAAATCGCAAAACCCATATGAAATATAGAATCTTTAACAACAATTCACAGAAATTCGAACCTAATTTCATAGAAAATGACAACCCATTTCTTAAATTTCGAAGGGAACAAAGAATCTAAACAAGAAAACCCCATCCGAAGCAGATTGAAGAAGAACCCGCATGGGGAACCCGCTGACTTGCTCAAAATGGGTGTGAAGTCGAAATAGGCTCACCTGAAGTTATTCGACAGGGACAGGGCCATGCCGCATTTCTTCGAGTTCGTCTTGTTGTTGGGCAGTCTTCTGATTGCTCTGCTGCTCCATTGCTCTGCTGATTGCAGCTCCGCGACGACGAAGACGACGATGTCTACTGACGCGAAGACGCAGAAGGAGAAACAGCAGAAACAATGGGGAAGAAGGTGGAGGGAATTGGTATTTTAAAAAGCGTTTTAGGGGCGCCAAAGCAACACAAAGCTTGTCGGGGAAGCTTTGAAGGTGCTCCTTGAATCTTGATTGACTCGAGCGAATCGCCGAGAAGCTTGATCGGAATCCGCTCGGCGGCGGGTTCAAGACTTATGAGAGCGATCAGGGAAACAGCCGGTATTTCAACGGTGACGAGTCGACGGATTCGAAGTGGGGTCAGAGGAAGGAAGCTGGGTTTGGGAAGGAATCGAATCGAGATGAACTGTGCAGGGGTCGCCCGTCGCCCCTTCTTCCCCTTCCCCCCTTCCCCCTCCATGCAGCTCTCCATCCTTTGTTTGTGTCTTGATTTTAATGCAGTAATAAATATATTTATATATATGCATTGCACAGTTGGATGGCAATGGATCGGTTTAAGAACGAAAATGTTATACCTATCTCTATAATCACAAAAATTAACCATATCTATAACTATAAATTAACCATCAGCTATTATCTATAACCATAAATTAACCATCAGGTATTATCTATAACCATACTCACCAAATAACGGATTTCACATCGGTTAACAGTTATATTCATCTTCACCAAATAACGGATTTCACATCGGTTAACAGTTATATTCATCTTCGTTAGTACAAAAAATATATTCGCCCAGTTGACACATGATAATTTAGTAAATATTAATTCGTCATTAAATATTTGATGTATGAAATGATTTAATTAATGGATCTTGTGGAGTATGAAAATTAAAGCTAAACATTGATAGTGTTGGTTGATCTTTGATATTGAACATAAATACCATTAAATTCTCATAGATTTTGATTCATATCAAAACTATTGAACTTTGCCATAAAATGCAACTCACACAATACAATTTTTGTATTCTCAAGATAATGAATTCGGTGAATAATGAATATATATATATATACACACACATATACATATACATATATTATATAATACCTTAATATTACATACAATTATATTATATATTATTCGGTTCGAATTTGGGTACGGATATGGATTGGAGATCCCTATAATTATATCCAAAACCATAACCGAATAATATTCACAGTTTTTCCCCATACCCAAAATATACCTGAATTTTCATACCCAAATCTAATCCATTCGGACGGTTATCCATGGTTTTTGGTTTTGATTAGAATTGCCATCCTTATTGCACACATAAAATTTTTAAGTGTTCTCGTCACTTGTGTTAGGTGATATTCCCCACTTAACACCAATTTTTAGTTGATTAAAATGAAAGAAAAGAATATCGAAGTATCAAATTCCAATTAGTGGGAACACCACCTGACACAATGTCAGGTAACTCTAAAAATTTCTCGAACTCCATAGGGTTAGATGTTCTGCCCAAGTTAGCACTCCCATTGCCTACTATTTTCTCTGGATCAGTGCGTTTTGTAATCAACCATGGCTTGCAACAACCTAAATCAGAAGATAATACCTTGGATTGTTTTGTACTCGATGTTCGTCCTTTCATAGATCACGGATTTCATATCAATATTGAAGATAATATATCGATAACATATCAATACGTTATGTTATTGACATGTTATCAACAATATGTCATTTAATAAAGAAAAAACATATGTCCAAAAAAAAAAAAACACATGATCCTAACTCCAAAAAAAGCATGTTAAAATTACAGTGGTGTTAAGTTGCTTGAATTTATTCACTAAATGACATACCAGAATGAAACTAAATGTTTTAAGTGCTCAATCCAACTGCTTGCCACATTTTAGTTCTGGGTTCGCTGAAATGTTCAGCAAACCAGCACCCGAATATTTAATATATCCTCGGTTGCCCCCTGCCGAACATAGAAAAATAATCTAAATAAAAGTCTGTTCGGTGGTATACAGCCGAACAATTTCCTTACAACAGTTCGGCAGGTGGCCCTGCAGTTTTCTGAGTGACCACATCCATTAAAAATACCAAAACCCCAATAGACAAACAGATAAAGAAACAGCGAAGTGAAGCTGCTGGGGCTGGAAGATTGAAGACAGCAATGGCTCTGTTAATAAATAGCCTGCTAGTCCTACCCGCGCAACAACTCGGTCTGAGTCGAACTCACTCCGCTGCTACGAGTTATCTCAACTATTCACATCGCTGCAGAGCAACATCCTCCGTTTCGCTTCGGTTCTGTCATGGGAACCGAAAAGTCAAGACCAAAGCCTCCAACGCAGATAACCAAGAAGTCAAATTGGAAGAGAAAAATGAGGAGGAGGAAGAAGAAGAAGAATTTCGGGTACTGACGGCCATGAAAAGCGGTTTCAACGACATTGTGATCGTCGACACTCCGAAATCGAGAATGCTGCTCCTCGATTCTTCTCGTATGTGTTTCTTTACATATTTTAACTCAATCCAATTAGTACCCATTATTTTGTTCTGCATTTTTATGTTGTTTTTGTTTTGGGTTCGTGCAGATAATGTGCATAGCATTGTTTACAAGGACCAGAAGTGGACTGCTTCCTACTGGGTAGGTGTATTTAAATGTGTTTATGCACCCAAGTTCGAATCTTCCTTCACGTAGTTTAGATTTGATTAGAGTATCGCTCGAATATGTGAAAGAAAGTCTTTGTATTTGTGTTGCATTGTGCAGGATGAGTTTGCTAGCTTGCCTGCTATTGTTCCGAAAGGTCCTATTGCCATCCTTGGTTTGGTAATTCATTTCAGTTTGAACAAATGTTGGGTATCTTGTGAAATAGCTTTTGTATTGTAACCAGTGATTTCCTGACTACAAATGTTGTTGAATTGTTCAAGTCAGGGTGGTGGAACAGCTGCTCATTTGATGCTCGACTTGTGGCCGTCATTGCAGCTTGAAGGTTGGGAAATTGATCAAATTGTGAGTGTTTTGAAAAGTATTTGACTTGACTTCATAGGTTTGAACTATCTTTTATAATTGCACCACATGAACTACACTTTATAAATGAAAGCTTATTCATGACATTGAATTAATATCATGTGGGTATGGTAACTTAAAGAACACATTGGGACTATTGACCAAAGGACTCAAAATCGCTTCCCTTCAGTTTAAAGCATTATCTACCAAGACATCTCTACTACTAAGCAGTTCTATGTGCTTCATCTTTATTTCAGTTCTGATGTAATTTGTCCGGTGGCTGCAATTCTATTACAGCAATGCCAAGATGCTTTAGTGTTGGTCTTATATTCTCTTGTATGGCATTTTTAGTGTAATTATAGGTCATGGGAATCATAAGACTAGGTCGTGGCAATCTTCAAATCGTGTACACCGGAATGAAATCATGTTGAAGGTGTGGGCCTGCTAATGGACAGTTTTCTGTCCATTGTTTAGGAGAGAACATGTAAGGCAGTTCATTGTTCACCCTTGTTCCCTAACTGGTGCTTGAAAATCATATATTCATGGAAAACTAAACAAGTGGCACTGAGATCTAAGGTCTTAGCCTTTAGCGGCACCTTATAAGAACAGTAATCATAACAAATTCTTTCTGGAAGAAATACAGAAACAGAGTATCATGTGCTGAAAATTATTTAGCTGTAAGGAGATTCCTTTTGAAACTTGATAAGTTATGGAAATAATTCTTATCTCAAATAGCTGAAAAATATGCCAAACTACTCAAGAAGTCATGAACACAAGGTCAACAACATTTAGATTAACAGTGTAAAGGTCACCGACAAGAAAAATATCACTTAAAAAAAATTGCTTGGTCTGCAATAATTTCTTGAAAATGTTACCTTCCGAAGTTGTACTATCTCATCTGTTTAGCTCTGACAGCTAAAGTCGCTATGCAGCATTGTTACTGAATATGCACTTGGACGTGTGATTAGCATGATTAAACTAATATGTAGGATTCGTCATGGTTATAATTTTCAGTTTTTCCATATGTTTAATCTTGGTAAAATCATATTTGCATTTGCTATATGCTAGGATGTGTTCATTGTGAATGCTTCCTTACTCAATATTTTAAAAATTTTAGTTGATTGATAAAGCAAGAGAATATCTTGGGCTGTCTGATCTTGAGAAGCATACTCAAGCTGGTGGCACACTTAACATTCATATTGGCGATGCCCTTTCTCCTTCAGTTAATATTCCTGGAGGATATGCTGGTGAGATCCTTGTCTACATGGCTCATTGTATTACCTGGAGCACATTCTTCTGTTTCTTGGATGTTGTGCACAGATTCAAGGGTTTTTTTGTAATTTTTGTACTCATGCATACTTCCCAAGTACATACATTGTTTATGCCTCATTTTTTGCAATTCCCTATAGTTCCGTCCCTAGTGTATTACTAACTTGTTCTTGCAGTAAATATCAGGCATTGTCGTTGACTTGTTTTCTGATGGAAATGTTTTGTCACAGTTGCAAGAGGTATGAAGAATGCTATCTTATCAATCATCTTGTTGTCAAGCCCACTTTTTATGCATAGCTATCTGGATTCTGGAAACATATAGAGAATGCTATCCACTTGAACAACCTTATTCTGAGTTTCGTTAGAAAGACCTAGAAGTAGTTTTTGAAAGGGTGTAGTGAAATTTCAAGGAGAATTATGCAGAGAATGCAGTTATTTAATCAAGGAATAATGGGAGGAGCAAGGAAATAAGGAGAGAGAAACACCTATGGATTTAGACTCAAAAGAGTCTCCTAGTCATCTTGAATGTGCAGAAGAAATCCTCAAATGGCATTCAGAATACTGCCTTGACTTCGCCAGCCTCAAATGTCATTCAGAATACTGCTTTGACTTGGCCAGAGAAAACAACCCTTGTAAACATGGATATGAGATTGAAAAGGGAAACCTTGAAGGACCCATAGGAAAGTGATGTTAAATGTTGTTTAATTTAGGATCAAAATTAGTTGAAAGCTCAGTTACAAGGCATCGAAGTTTTAAGATCAATTAAATTGTAAATTTTACAAAAATCAACAGGCTCACACAGTTAAGGACGTTTTGCAGAGGTTTGACTTTAGGGTTTAATACAGCTAATGAAGATTGAAACCAACAAAATGTCCAGCTGTTATGTACGTTCAAGTTACATGTTAAGGTAGGAGCTTGGTAAGTAAGAATATAGATCCTAGAATTTATTCTACCTAATAAGTTTGCTAGGAATGACTACCATGTACCTTCATAGTTGCTAATTATATTTTGGCTATTATTCGTACAGCTGTTCTTTCTTCCACAGTAAGCTATGTTGTATCCAACTGCCTATATGCCTTGATATTTTCGTTGTCATCCATTATGACCACATCACACGTTATCTTGTGTTTTAAGTTATGTTTGTTTTGTATTTTATATGAAAGGTTACAACTTGGTTGGAAATAAAGAATAAATTGATGCCGAATGGGCGCCTAATGGTGAATTGTGGTGGCATAGATGAAGCATCTGATGTCAGAAAGGAAGCAGCTCATCCAAAACATATATCCACCGATGAAAGTTGGCTACAAAATTCTACTATCAAGGCATTATCTAAAGCATTCCCTGGACAAGTAGGGCTTGTTAGGTTGATAATCTTTTGATTAAGTATTTCCAGCTTGCAACATCTAATTACTTATCATTATTGCACTAATTTATTTATTTTACCATATTTACAAACTGAAAGTACGAATTTTAGATACTAATTATAACATGAGCATACAAAACTACTGTTAAAATGCAAATGCCTTTGAGAAAGATGAGCTATTTTTCTTGTCTATTGAAAATTTTGAAGTCTGAAAATATAATGGGCATGTTTTTCTGTTCAGTGAAACTAGAATGGCTGCAATCCTAATTTAGTTCTTAAGCACCTTCTTTCAAAGTTTTCAACTGTTATTTGCAATCATGGCTGGAACTAACAAGTTCGGTGTTCATGCACCTGTCTCTGTATTTGCGTGTGTGCATAAGCACAAAGCTCAATGAACTTGTTAGTGTGTCGTGTTGTTATAAATTATAATAACGATTGAGCTTGTGTTGTTCGGTTAACTTTTAGATCAAATTTAAATGCATTTTTTAGTCAATGGTTACTTAGCTTGGTAATGAAGCTCTGATTATCTGTCTGATTAGTGCTTGTGTTTGAATCTCGTTGTGGTTGGTCATTTCCTTGGTTTAAGGAATTAAGTTTTGAGTAACACTTAACTAGAACAGGTACTTTCCACTGAACATCCGAAGTGTCCTCTGCTGCTAAATATCTAAACATGAAACAGAGAAAACAAGCTAGTATTTACACAATATATATGATCAACTTCAGCTTCTTCCTTACACTCAATTCTGCAAATGTTTATGAGAATTTTGGGTGCCAATTTGTTAACCGTTAATTTGCGCTTCTTGGCTTTTCTGTGCATGCATTCTCCAAGCCGTACGTGGTTCTCATTGTCTTCGCTCTGCTCTGAGTAAATCATATTTTTGTTTCATTTAATAGGTTAATGCCTCTTATAAAGAAGAAAACTCAGAGTTTGATGTTTGAACAGGTTAGCTGGAAGAAAATGCCACAAACTTTTGGTGAAAATTATCTTGCACTTACGGGACCTTTGCCAGAGGTGACTTCATGGTCTGCTGCAGTAACAGGTCCATTGACAGACAGTGTGAAACAATGGAGACCATGCGAACCTTGTTCTTGGAGATAACTACGGTGCATCCCCAAATCGCACGATCACAAAGAACGCTGCATCCGCTGAGGTTTAATCCGACAAGCAAAGGTTGAAACAGCCTATACCAAGATGTATACATTATCTGTATCTTAAGCTTACAACTTGTTTGATTGTAGTAACTTGGTCAATTGAAGATTTGCTCCAATGTATCAGTTTTTGCTCCATGCATCAGAAATATACAAGATGAGATCAAGTGTTAGTGTTACACCTTTTTTATGTCCCTGAATTTTGCACAAAATTTAGATTCTTCAATATGATTGGAAACCAAAGATACGGCAGATACATATGGCGAAGAGAAAATCATGTTGCTCCTGTCCCTTTCCAAGTTTTCATATGCAAAACCATATTTTGACTGCATGCTTGTCATTGGAGTACAGCTCTGTTTGACATTCAGAATCTCAGATGTATCATGACACGTAACCCTTTCGTTTTTTGAAGTTAAGTTTTTATTAATTTGTTTATACAACGATATTTTTACTTAAGAAGAGTAAGACTAAGACAAACAAAAGTAAGCAATAATAATTAGATAATAAATGCATTATTCATTTAGTCAAACTTTACATTTTTTATCACTTATAAGTGAAGAAAAATATATACGGCATATATCATTAGACTGTAATGCTAATGACGAGTATATTTGATTATGCTAAATTCAGAAGATATATCCAAAGAGGGACGAGCACAAAACGCGCCATAAGAGTATTCACTTTGCATGCATCTAGGTCGCCATGCAAATTAATTTAGAGCAGAGCAGAGAGAGTGGAGTGGTTAATGAGTATTGGAGTTGGAGCTACAACAAGCATCATGGAAATGAGCGTACTATGTGTTTGTGTGTGTGTGTGTGTGTGTGTGTGTGTGGAACATGATGCGAGGAAGAATAGAAGCTCCCATACTCCATAGGATTCCCATATTATAACATATTTATTGATGAAATTAATGCAACACTTATAAAAGTAGTAGTGTTCGTAAAGGCAACGGCGCCAGTACGTTGTTGCATGTAAATCGTAATTACAATAATTCTTTAACAGAAATGCTAAGGAGAGTCTTTCAAAGTCGGACTTTTTATAGATTCTCAGTCACCTAATAGTTTAACGTTAATTGTCGTACCAATATTATAAAATATTATGTAAAAAATATAAGATGACAAAGAGTTTAGGAAGAGTCGTACAGTTGAGTTGAGAGAGTCTCCTTAGCTTTGTAACTAACACTATTGTTGTCATCATTAGAAACACTTTAAAGAATTTAAGGGATCAACTCGGAACCAAAATTTGTTTTTCAAGGACCAAAGTGGTACAACACCTAAAGTTCAGCAGGAAATTTCATAATTAACCCAATTTCCAAAGGCCATATCCAAATTTACATGTTGAGCGTGGATAATAACTTTGTGGTTTAATTGGACGAATACAAAACTTCTCAAAAATATATATACATGAAGTTGTAGAGTAATATTAGGGAGAACAAATTTTTTAAATCAAATTTGTAAATTAAACGATGTGGTTGCAGATGATTGAATTATTAATTAAGTGTCAATTAACGTGTTTATTTCTTATTGATGATACATCATTTGATTTGTAATTTGATTTAAAAAATTTAATCTCCCTAGCATTATACATACTTGCATGCACATGGGGTTAGACCATGGAAATTAATGGAATTAACTTCCCTGTTGAACATTTCAGCAGGAATTCCTGCTTAAACTCAATCCCGAATGACACGTGTTCACTTGAGATTGGGTGTAAGCATGACGTCCTGTCGAAATTTCAGCAGCGAAATCTTGTTCGAAATTAATTGGGTGCTGACCAGAGCTCTAGAGTCATGAATTAATGATTGTTGGAGGTCCAAAAGCATCATGGAAATGAGCGTTTAGGGTTCATGATGCGAGGAGAATAGAAGCTCCCATGCTCCATAGGATTCCATTCTATATTTGATGAATTTAATGCTGCGAGGGAAGTTTGTAGCAGTGTTCGTAAAGGCAACGGCACCAGCTGTGTTGTTGTATGTAAACAATATATAATTATACAATATATATACACACACAATACATACAAGATCGGTATACACAAAACCAGTAGTACTCCTCTACTGCATAAAGTAATATGCGTATTTATATAATAGAGGAGCATTCATTTGAGAGATTTTTCAATGTGCTCGAAACACAACATTGTACGGCATATATCATTATATAAGTGGAGGCATTTTTTTTTAAGTATTATTTCACTTATATAATAACATATAGCGTATATGACTGTGTTTTAAAAATACTGAAAAATATCACCATCCATTCAGCGTGTTTGACCAGGAAATATGTGCATATGGAAGATTGCGTGGGAATCCCTTTGGGTCTGAATGGTATTGAAACAAAGCCATCCGAATCCCGGCTCCACGTATTGCATTTGGTATTAAATTAAGCTAATCGAGGCCTTGAATCGTGTATTATGTGTTGAACAAGCACGCGTAAATGCCACGGACTTTAAGGATTCTGCTTTCTTATCGGCCGTATTCATATATGGATTTAGATCATCTCTTGAGCTAATGGAGAGGATTCTCCTCATCAATCATCATGGATCGTTGAATTTTTATCTAACAGTTACAAACAGGAAGGTCCTTTCAAAGTTATAATAATTGTAGCCGTTGGATTTTTATCCAACGGCAAACGGTAATTGATGAGGAGGATCCTCTCCATTAGCTCATGAGAGGATCCAAATCCTTCATATATAACTAAATATGATATTCCTTCATTTCTTTTTGTTTTATATGTTTTAATTTTTTGAAACTTTTATCCAACGGTCCACGATAATTGATGAGGATAATCCTCTCCATTAGCTCAGGAGAGGATCCAAATCCTTCATATATAACTAAATATGATATTCCTTCATTTCTTTTTGTTTTATATGTTTTAGTTTTTTGAAACTTTATTACCTCCTCACCCCACAAGGCCAGGAACCGGTCCATTGGGGGAGCTTTTTCCATTCTTATTGAATACGTACTAGATAAATATTTTCTTCTCATATTCTTGTGTTGTTAGATTATGAATTGGTAATTTATTAAATTATTAATCAATTTTACCTTTTATTTGAATATGTAATTTAAATTTATAATCTAACAATATAGATAGTCTCGTAAAATGAGTCGAGTTAGTAATAGAACCTTCATTTATTCATTCAATTATACAAGGACTTTTAATTTTTAAATAGAATAATATGATCAAAGAATAAACCCAACGAGTGTTATATATAAAAAAAGTAACTGTTAACTTGATAGTTAGATGAACGAAAGAGTCAATGGTCTAATAGGTTATTAATAGAAACTGAGATATTAAACAAAATTAGAAACCGACGTAGTTAGACTGTTGATCACAATGTGACATAGAAGATATAAGCACTGTATATATATATAGAGTTCATACTCTTTAAGGAGAAGTTCCATTCTCCATGGAACTTGTAACAAAATAAAAAACCGACGTTAAACTGTGAATGACATGCACTAGTAGGATTTAAGTGATGTGGTACATTATTACCATCAGGTCAAGTGGATCACCGGAGATATATGTATCTAGCCTTGGCTTTGGTTGCAATCGGTAGGACACACCATATATTTTCATCAGTTTCGGGTGGTTTTTATGGTTTCTTTTACAGATCAACACTTAATAGTTTATAGTTCTGCCTAGGATCCGGGATCATTATATGCATCGGAGTTCTGGATCACGGTCGTCGATTGCACGCAGCACGGCACCCCATTACCCTAAAACAATGCCAATATGGCAATGGGGGTGGATAAATAAGTAATATGGCATGTATGCACGTTTTGAACAACTAAATTAGGAACCTATCAAGTTTCTCACTTGCACTGAATTTGATGCAAATTTTGTCACTTGATGAACGCGTTTCAGGGCACTCAGTCGATGACCCATCCTTTGAGTTTGACCGCAGCTTTAAAAAAAAAATTCTAGCTTCTATAAGTTAAACTAATAATTAAATGGAGCATGAAAGGAACTAGTGCAATGTATATAATTATAAATAAGGTATTTTTATGAACAATATTTGGGCAAAAGGGTCACATGGTTTTAAAAAAGATCAGATATGAACAAGGTTTGGAATATAAAGGAATGAAAGAAAGAATTCTGTAATTCCTCTTTGACTCTGACCAAGTACTGTACATAAGCATGTGTAACTGAAGACAAATGGATAAAACTGGATTGAAAAAGACGAAAAATATTATTTAAAATTGAGAAAGAAGAAAAATTTGATTGTACTAAATGGGAATAAATTGACAGTTTTGCAGATTTTCTTCATCTGAATGAGGCGATATTGAGGATTAAGGTCTCCCGTTCAATGGACATTTACCAAATCCCCTTCACATCATACCCTCACGAGAAAACAAGACACCGCCCCCCTCATAAATTATTAACTTACCAAAATTTACACCCTTTTTTCATTTCATACGTTAAGTTAAATAGTAATGTTAGGAATACCGCATAATTATATCATATTAGTGTATTAAATGATGTGGCAAGTAATTACTACAACTAATATTCGATCAGATAAATTCATTAATTAACATGATATATATACATCACTTGGCTCATTACATGGTACACCAATGTGATACAAAAATGCAACCTCCCTAACATTTCCTAAGTTAAGAGAAATGATATAGAGATCGTGTTTTGGTACCACATAGATATTCCATTGTGATAAGTTATGTAAACAAATCATGTTAATCGATATATTTATCTTATTAGATGTTTTGCATCATTTGTCCCCTCATGCAGTACAAAAAAGTTATCTCCTTGACATTACTAATCTTTAACTTAATTATTTTCTACTTTCATTTTCTTCTATTCCGTATTTCATAACAGTAACACTAGTTGTAAATAGATGAGGGCTAACACCTTTGGATACACAAAATTGACAAACTTTCTAACACATCTTCCAATACAGGTGGAAGACTCACATGTATTGCTAGTGTGTCAATAAGTATGTCAATTTTGTGTATGCAAATAAATTAAGAAAACTATTATTAGCACTCTAAAATTTTATTTTACACTCCTGACAAATATGTTTTTCTTTCTAATTATTAAAAATTTGGAGTGTAAAATAAAATTTTTGAAGTATCAATAACAATACCAGTAGTTTTTATATTGTTTATTGTTTGTTTCTTTATTTCTGTGCCCGTCTTCTTCTGTCAGAAGGAAGGCTTTAAACTCATCTATAACTCTCTCTCTCTCTCTCTCTCTCTCTCTCTCTACCTAGCTACGACATCGTGCCCTGAAGCGTAGAAATCTGCAGTATTGCTTGCTCTCTCAGCTGTCTGCTGCGTTACCGGTTGTCTTCATTTCTTTGTGTCTGAGGGAATTTGGGAAGCCTTTCTAGCTAGCTACCGCAAAAAGGTATGCTACCTGCTTTTTGTTCTCTCTCTTCATGCATCTTTACACTTTATATGTTTCCCTTCTTCTTTTCTTTCTTTTTTCCCAGCTTTATTTCGACCTATATCTCTTATTGATTACGTTTGAAGCTTATTTTGTCTTGTTTACAACTATGTATGTGAAGTTTTTCTCCAATTAAACCCTAATATTAGTGATAAATTAATAAATAAGTATTTACTTGGATTTCTAGGTCTTACATCTCATGGGACTTCTAGGTTGTATCGTAACTAATTTCCTTTGCTTACATACATCTAAAAACAAACATGTTTACTTTGGGGGATGAAACTCCATAGAATATGATGTAAGGGTTAATTATAAAGGTTTTTAGGGATTTTGTTAACTTTGGGGGATAAAAATCCTTGGAAGCTGAACAAATTTGTTTGAACGAGAGTGCAATTAATTAGTTCCTTTTAAATTCTACAAATAATATCATGCATGCCTTTCTTTTTCAGGGTGCAAATTTACATATAAATCTGCATATATCAAGGAGGAGGATGATGGCTGCAGGAAATGGACAATTGACGGTTCCTCCAGGGTTTCGATTCCATCCGACAGATGAGGAGCTTCTCTACTATTACCTCAGGAAGAAAGTGTCTTATGAAGCCATCGACCTTGATGTTATTAGGGAGGTGGATCTCAACAAACTCGAACCCTGGGACCTCAAAGGTGAGATGTTTTTTCACAAAATAAGCTGTTCTTAACACTTCAAAAAAGTCGTTGTACACTCCATATGTCCAAATGCAATTTCTTTCTTATATTTCTACATATCCTGAGCTCATTACACAGACATATATGACTGTAAATTTTGGCAATAATTGTTAATTTTGTGCATGCAGAGAAATGCAGAATAGGGTCAGGGCCTCAGAATGACTGGTACTTCTTCAGCCACAAGGATAAGAAATATCCAACAGGAACTCGTACAAACCGCGCAACCACAGCTGGGTTTTGGAAGGCAACTGGGAGAGACAAAGCGATCCACCTCACCAGTTCCAAGAGAATTGGCATGAGGAAAACCCTAGTCTTTTACACTGGCCGTGCTCCCCATGGCCAAAAGACCGACTGGATCATGCACGAGTATCGCCTCGAAGATGACAACATTACTGCTGATCAAGTTCAGGTAAAATATTTAAGTACAATTAATGTTTAAACACCACATTTTTTATTAGACTGCTTGACTGAATCACATTATATATGAGATGGAGAATAATTTCTGCACAGTTTTTCAGTTCATATGTCGAATGGAAGAAGGTGTGCGTCTAAAAAAGTGTGAAAATCCATTTCCCTTATGTGATACATGATGTGTCAATTTATCGAATGTTAATTTGATGCAACAAGTGAATCTGATTGCATGTCACATCAAATAATGCGGTTTACTCGTGTCGATATTCGAAATAACTAATATGTTATACTTTAATTTGATTCAGCAGGAAGATGGGTGGGTGGTATGTAGGGTTTTCAAGAAGAAGAATCACAACAGAGGTTATCAACCAGAATTTGCTCATCATCAAGATCATCAAGATCATCAAGACCACGATCACTTCACGAACATGAAGGCAAGTGGTTCTCATGTCCCGATACTACTAGATCATCACGATTATCATCAGCAAAAACAAAATCACCATCATCTGGAAGGACTATATGATTATCCTGGTAGCTTTGATCACGCTGGATCCATGCACCTCCCACAGCTGTTCAGTCCAGAGTCGGCTGTCGCTGCTTCATCCTTTGTATCACCACACAATATCAACTTGAACACGATGGACATTCAGTGTTCCCAAAACCTGTTAAGGCTAACATCCGCCGCCGCCGCGGCAGCTGCAGCAGCATCTGGTAGTTGTGGACTCGGGCAACAGCAGGAGAGGTCCTTCATCAGTGGTGGTGATTGGTCATTCTTGGACAAGGTCCTTGCATCTCATCAGAACCTTGATATTAATCACTCAACGTCGCAAACCAAATGCAACCCTTCTTCATCGACTCAACAACTTAGTAACTCTCATGATCATGATCATGTGGGTACTTCATCATCAACGCAGCAGAGATTCCCATTTCAATACCTTGGGTGCGGAACTGACTTCTTAAAATTTTCCAAGTAGCTAGCTAAGGCGGCTAGGGCTCTACGAACCCGCAAAGTCGCGGATCGATGGATACAGTCACTTCATGCATGGATGGATGTCCATCCTATGTCATTAAGCTGTGCGGC
This sequence comes from Pyrus communis, assembly GCF_041283825.1. Lineage (NCBI taxonomy): Eukaryota > Viridiplantae > Streptophyta > Magnoliopsida > Rosales > Rosaceae > Pyrus > Pyrus communis. The sequence goes on along the minus strand of NC_142574.1, from coordinate 25,865,194 downwards.
AGTCTTTTTCAGTCTTAATTTGTTTGTTAGTTATGTTACAAATTTGGCTCAGATTCTATACCTTTCCTAATTAATTTATTACTTCTCCTTTGGCATCAAAATGTATATAACTAAATTCAAAGAAGAACAAGATTCTCTTTCAAAAATACCTGGTAGCTTCCAATATATATATTTTTTAAATTTAATTATTCTAGCTCGTTTGAAATAAATTTCCATTACTACAAGAAAAACAGATTAAAACCACTAAAATTCACAAATTGAGGTGGGTATAAAAGACATATCAATAGCTAATCAAGTAATTAAAAGACATATCAATGGCTACTGATTGTCTTCTAACCCACCTTATTATGTACAACTAATATTAGTGACAACTGCTAGTTTGTTTTAGTGCATATAATTAGTGACTACTGCTAGTTTATTTTAGTGAATATAAATTTATGTACATTCTTTTCTTTTAGGTAGCTAGTGTTAGGTTCTACACGATCTTCGATATATTTCTTGTCAAATTCGGGCATAACTTGCGGATTGAAGTTCGAACCATGTCCATGTGCATGTGTTAGAGTATAAGTGTATTAGCAGAAAATATATTTGATTGTTTTACTTGTTTAAATCGGAGCCTTTGGATTACATTTCCAATGGATGCTCAAATTAAGTTAGAGTAAGTGATGTAGTGTGATACATGTAACTATCTCATAGGATAGATAACATGGAGGGCTGAGATCATTTCCTTTTGTTAGAGGAAAGAGAGTGGTTCAGTTGCAACGGTAATATTCGATTGCTTTTGTAGAGAGAATATTGGAGAAATGAAATCAGTTGTGCAATCATCATAGTGAATGCTCTCTGTGATTCTTCATCTCTTTCTTTTTCTTCTAGAAATTCATACAATCTCCATTGATTCAGTGCACAAACCTATAATCTAACATCACCTCAGAGCCAGGTTGCATCATTTGCAACTGGGCATGAATCTATGAAGCTTGCACGAAGAACTCGAATTGATCGTCAAGCTCTATTGCTGAAGAAAATTCAGAGAAGAAATCTTAGTGACCTTGAATCATGTCTCATATGGCTGGATCGAGTGGTGCTGATCTTTGAGCACTGATGTTCAATGGAGACAACTTTGATTTCTAGTAGATTCGGATGAAGACCATATTCTGGTCTCACGAACTCTAGGACATCGTCGAGAAGGGTTTCGCTACTTCCGCGAAGAAGGATGAAGAACTCATAGAAGCTAAGAGCAAGCTATTGAAGGAGAACATCGTCAAAGATGCAAAGGCACTTGGAATCATCCAAGGGGTGGGTTCCGATCAGATCTTCCCGAGAATCGCCATCCAAGAGACTGCAAATTTTGCTTGGAATGTCCTGAAACAAGAATTTGTGGGAGATAAACAAGTAAGAGTTGTGAAACTCCAAGGCTTACGCTGTGATTTTGAGTATACTAGAATGGGTGGGAATGAAGCTTTCTCTGCATATCTAGTTAGATTGTTTGATTTGTTCAGTCAAATAAGGAGTTATGGTGAAGATATTAGTAATCAAAGAATTGTTCAAAAATTGCTGATAAGCTTACCTAGATCTTATGATAGTATTGCCTCTGTGATTGAAAATACTAAGGATCTAAAGATTGTTGATGTTCAAGATGTTGTGGCTATACTAAATGGGTATGAACAAAGATTGATAGGCATGATGAGATTCAAACTGAGAAGGCATTTGTTAGTCTCAATATTGCTCCAAAACAAAATAAGTATAATGGGAATTAAGGGTTCAAGCCACAGAAAAATTGGAAATCAAATGGGAATAAAGGAGATAATAGACATGCAAATCAAGCTGGAAGAGTTGCAGGTACCTCTGAAGGAGCTAAGAATCCTTGTATACACAGTGATAAATTGCATTTTGGTGAATGTTGGTTTAAGGATAAGCCTAGATGCCATAATTGCCATAAATTGGGACATATTGCAAAAGATTGTCGTGGCAAAAAGGAGAAAGCTAACCAACATGTAAACTTTGTTAACCAAGTCAATGACACTCATACAATGTCTTATGCCTGTAACAATGTCATTGTGAAGAAATGTGAAGACATATGGTATGTGGATAGTGGATGCAGCAACCACATAACTGGAATTGAGGATTTATTGGTTGACATTGACAGAACAATGACTGTTAAAGTTGAAATAGGCACTGATCAGCTCATTGATGTCACAAGCAAGGGAAATTTGGTGGTTGAAACCAAAATGGGGAGAAGGTATATCAAAGAGGTAATATTAGTTCCAGGGTTGAAAGAAAATTTGCCCGGTGTAGGGCAAATGATGGACCAGTTACTTTCTGGTGTTTGGTGGTACAAATGCAAAGATATATAATGATTGCTCTCTGTCAAACTTGGTAGCCAAGATACCAATGAAAGGAAATAGGAGTTTTCCCTTGAAACTTCAACCTGAGATGCATATTGATCTAAAAGTTAGTGTGCGCCAATCCTCTATGATCTAGCACAAGAGGTTAGGGTAATTAAATATGGGTAGTCTGAAGCAACTCAAAGAACAAGATATGGTATTGGGAATGCCTGATCTCAAGTTGACAGATGAGATACGTGCAGGATGTGCCCTTGGGAAACATTGCAAAGATGCATTTCCAAAGGAAGCATCATGGATGGCTTCTCTTCCTCTAGAACTCATTCACTCAGATATCTATAGGCCTATGCAAACTCCTACTAAGGCTGGGAATAGGTATTTCCTTACCTTTATATATCACTGCACTCGAATGTGTTGGGTCTATTTCTTGAGAAACAAGTCTGAGGTGTTTGGTATATTCAAGAAGTTTAAGTCCACAGTTGAGTTACAAAGTGGTTACCAGTTGAAGAAGTTAATGAGTGATATAGGAGGGGAGTATACATCTGTTGAATTCAGAGAGTTTTGTGAAGAAATGGGTATGGAAAGACAGCTAACAGTGGCCTACACACCACAACAAAATGGTGTATGTAGAGTTCTTTAATTCAATTCATGAAATGATATGTTATCTCACTGATTGATTAACGTAATTAAATATTATTATTGTGCTTCATGATTCATTGATATGTTACAAGCTATGGATTGGGATATAATGTTGGAAGCATAATGATTGGTATGATGAAGTGAAATGTGATTTGACTTGGGTATTGGAAATGGTTGTGACATATGATTGTAATGCATATTGAATTACTTGGGAGATATGAGGTCTAGTAATGGACCGATAACCCATTGTGATGTGGATTTGTTGCTCGATATTGTTTCGTTTCGTTGAGTTTTCGTGAATTGAGTAACTTGAATCATGTCTTGCTCATTCGAGCCATTCTTATGCTTCTTGGACTTCCGTTCAGTTCTGTTGTGTGGTCCGGAACTGAATTATGCTTGGATTCCGTTGAGTGATGGTCCAGAATCCCTTCTACTCCGCGATTCTGTTGAGTGATGGTCCAGAATCATATCCTGATTTGGATTACGTTGAGTGATGGTCCGGAATCCCCTTTGATGCCTTGGTTCCGTTGGGTGATCCAAAATTCCCTTTTTCAAAGATGTAGTCTTCGGCCGAAATTCCCTTTGATGCCCACGCGTTTCGACATGTTGTATGTGTTATTGATGATGTGATGGTTGACATTATTAATTGACGGGATTGTGGAATGACGTTGGATATGAGTGTGGTTATTAAAAGTATTTTAGTTGATTAATATTTCTAGAGAATAATATGTACTTTGTTTAATTCTTAAATATGTTACACGCTATGAAATGCGATTTTATGTGGGAAACGTGATGATTTATGTGATGGATGAAGTGGAAATGTTAATCGTCATGTGGGATTGTTATGTTGGATATCATTGTTATTGTTATGATTAGACTTGTTGATAAATGTGGCTAGAGAATGGTATTGTACATCGTTGGTTCTTTGAAATGATATATGTTGTGAATTGCTGTATCATGTTGCGACATAATGACCTATATATTAATGGAGGGGAAATCATGATTTTCAGGTGGGTTTGTTATGTAACCCTGAGTCTAGTAATTTCATGCTTGTCAAGTTCTATTGATTGATTGAGAAATGTTATACCTCTCAACTTAATCGGACTGTGTTATATGTCAATTATTGTGCATGACGAACTACGAATGGCTTGATCCCTGTTTAGGGTACCTAGGCAGTCTAACAGGGAGGTTAGATGCAGCCATAATGCATACGAAAAATAACTATGTGATTTGATTATTGAGTTGTGCTTGCCCATATCCCGGAGGTGGGGTATGATAGTTACGGATTTTTGGTGACGTCACGTGTCAATTCTGGACATATGTCGGGGTTGGGGCGTGACAACTTTTATGATGTAGTCGGCAGTCTAACGGGGAGGTTAGATGCAGCCATAATGCATATGAAAAATAACTATACGATTCGATTATTGAGTTGTGCTTGCACATATCCCAGAGGTGGGGTATGATAGTTATGGATTTTTGGTGACGTCACGTGTTAATTCTGGACGTCTGTCGGGGTTGGGGCGTGACAGTGTAGCTGAGAGGAAGAATAGAACCATAGTGGAAATGGCAAAATGTATGATGGTTGAGAAAGGTGTTCCATTTGATTTCTAAGCAGAAGCTGTCAACACAGCAGTGCATATCTTGAATAGATGTCTCACTAAGTCTCTTGATAAGAAGACCCCATTTAAGGCATATAGTGGGAGGAAACCAGGAATCAAACACTTGAAGATCTTTGGTTCTATATGTTATGCCCACATTCCAAGTCATCTTAGACATAACCTAGATGAAACCAGTGTTAAATACATTTTCTTAGGGTGTGGCATATGTGAGAAAGGTTATAGACTTTATGACCTTATTTCAAAGAAGATAATTGTGTCAAGGGATACGATATTTGATGAAAATGCTTGTTGGGATTTGAAATCTCAATCTGAGATGAACATCAGTGTACCAATGCCTGAAGTGGGAATATGTGAACAAATGGAAGAAGGGAGTTCAAGTGACACATGTGATGTAAATGATGAGTCTCTGATACCAGCATCTGAAACTTATGAATCAATTGAAAATGGCTCAAGATTGGTTCCAATGCAGAATAGTACAGGTCTCCAAGACTATGATCACACTTCATTGAAGTTCAAAAGCTTGACAGAAGTGTATGCAAAATGCAACTTATGCATAGTTGAGCCTGAGAACTTTGAGGAGGCAGCAAAAGATGAGTCATGGCAAAAGGCCATAAAAGCAGAACTTGCTATGATATAGAAGAACTGCACTTGGGAACTTATTGACATACCATTTGATAAGCCAGTAGTGGGTGTCAAGTGGATCTACAAAACAAAATTAAACCTATATGAAACTATACAGAAGAATAAGGCAAGGCTGGTTGCTAAGGGATACTCTCAAAGTCTGGGGTCGACTTTAATGAGATATTTGCCCATGTGGCAAGGCTTGACACTATTAGAACTCTAATTGGACTTGCTGCACAGAAAGGTTGGAAAATGTTCCAACTTGATGTAAAATCTACATTCTTGAATGGAGTTCTAAATGAAAAAGTGTATGTGGACCAGCCACTTGGATTTCTAATTATAAGTAAGGAGGACAAGGTTTACAAGCTTAAGAAGGCTTTGAATGGTTTGAAACAGGCACCAAAGGCCTGGTACAAAGAGATTGATTCCTATTTTTGTGATTCTGGTTTTCATAGAAGTCCAAGTGAGGCAACTCTTTACATCAAGGCAACTGAGGCAGGAATTCTCATTGTGTCCTTGTATGTAGATAACATTATATACACAAGAAGCTCTAGTGTAATGATTGGTGGGTTTAAGGCAGAAATGATGGAAAAGTATGAGATGTTAGATTTAGGTATATTGTATCACTTCTTAGGGCTTGGAGTAATTCAAACAGAAGGCTGCATTTTTCTGCATCAAAAGAAGTATGCAAAGACCTTGCTGGAGAAATTTGGATTGAAGGATTACAAACCTGTTGCAACTCCATTTGCAGCAAATAAAAAGCTAAGGAAAGTTGGTGGGAGTGAGATGGCTGATGAAAGTCTCCACAGGAAGATAGTTGTCTGTTGTACTTAACAATTACAAGACCTTATATCATGTTTGCTGCAAGTTTGCTAGCTCGATTCATGCGCAATCTAACCAGAAAACATATGGGAACTGCAAAGAGGGTGCCGAGATATATCCAAGGAACACTGAATTATGGAATTGCAGATGAGAAAGGAAAAGATGATGTGCTTATTGGCTATTGTGATAATGATTAGGCAAGAAGTGAAGATGACATGAAGAACACTTCTGGTTATGCTTTCAGTTTTGGTTTTAAAGCATTTTCTTGGGCCTCAATCAAGCAAAGTAGTGTAGCATTATCCATTGCAGAGGCTGAGTATGTGAGTGCTGCAGAAGCAATTGCACATGCTATTTGGTTAAGGTTTGTCCTATCAGATTTTGGTGAGGAACAAGTGGAACCAACTCAGATTTTGTGTGATAACACTTCTGCCATAGCAATTTCGAAGAATCCAGTGGCACATCACATGACAAGACATATCAATCGAAGATTTTACTTTATCAGAGATGCACTGCAGAATGGTGAGATTAATCTGGTGCATTGCAGCACTGAGAAGCAAATTGCAGATATATTTACAAAGGCCTTAGCAAGGGATCGATTTGAATGCTTGAGGAAAGCTTTGGGGGTGATTTCTGCTAAACACTTAGAAGGGAGTGTTAGAGTATAAGTGTATTAGCAGAAAATATATTTAATTGTTTTACTTGTTTAAATCAGAGCCCTTGTATTACATTCCAAATGGATGATCTAGATTAAGTTAGAGTAAGTGATGTAGTGTGACACATGTAACTATCTCATAGGATAGGTAACATGGAAGGCTGTCTCATAGGATAGATAACATGGAAGGCTGAGATCATTTCCTTCTATTAGAGGAGAGAGAGTGGTTCAGTTGCAACGGTAATATCCAATTGCTTTTGTAGAGAGATATTGGAGAAATGAAATCAGTTGTGCAATCATCACAGTGAATGCTCTCTGCGATTCTTCATCTCTTCTAGAAATTCATACAATCTCCATTGATTCACTGCACAAACCTATAATCTAACAGCATGTTTTCATACGCGCACAAATGTACATTGACAAGGCATAAACTTCGGTCACCAATTAGGCTCAATGGAACGGTCCACCAAAATTGATGGTTAAGGCCTGGAAGCCCGCCCCCAAAATAAAGCTATATAAGGAAAGGTCAGATATCAGATATCTCCATCTCCTTACTCTCAAGATTAAATAATTATATATGTATGAGGAAATATGGAAGTGTCTCGCCATCTCCAACTCCCGCACTTTCCCTTATATATGTGTCAAACTTTTCCACAGACAATTAAACAAGGACTGAATTAAGTGTCTGGTCACACACACACACACACACATATATGTATGTATGTATGTATGTATGTATGTATGTGTGTGTGTGGAAACTGCCTGGTACACACACACATATATATGTATGTATACATATGTGTGTGTGGAAGCTGCCTGTTACATAAGGTGTGTGTGTGTGTGTATCCATACTGAGCATGATCTCTTTTCCACAGACAATTAAACAAGGACTGAATTAAGTGTCTGGTCACACACACACACATATATGTATGTATGTATGTATGTATGTATGTGTGTGTGTGTGGAAGCTGCCTAGTACACACACACATATATATGTATGTATGTATGTATGTATGTGTGTGTGGAAGTTGCCTGTTACATAAGGTGTGTGTGTGTGTGTATCCATACCGAGCCTTCATCGATCATGCTAGAGCTAGGGTTCATCATTTGCTCGGTCGAGGAATGCTTTTGCACTACGAAAAGCTTTAGAATATTATTTTCTGCTGCTGATTTTTGTTCAATTGTTTTGTTACTTTGCGTGTCATTTCATGAATCGCAATACTATCTTATATATCTTGCCTAGTTGTGACAAGGTGTACAATATAAATGACAACTTGGTCATATGCATGTGAAACTCTCTCTTCATTTTTATGATGAGTTGCAATTTCATTTTTGTTGGGAAGCTGGTAACATTCTCACTTGAACTTTTTGTATATCTTTTTGGCTATTCTGCTAATCATAAAATATTGTTGATGATTTGTACCGTTTTACTTTTTATATAGCACTCTTTAAAGATCAACAGTGTTAAAATTCTATATCATCCTTTTTGTTCTATCTTTTTGGCTATTCTTCTTATCATGCAATGTTGTTGATGGTCTATACCATTCTATACCACCCTTTAAAGATCAATACTGTAAAAATTTTACCAAATCAGAAATTGTTTAACCGTTCGATTAACATTGACCAAATTTCAGTGTTCAAGTGAGAAGCATGGTTTATCTATTTATTAGATAATCATTAGATGACTAAATGATTTTATACTTAGTTTGCTTTTTGCAGAGATGACCAATTAACTACTAACCAAGATAATAAACAGTTCTAATAATTGTTAAAGAATGAGAAAGAAAAACGAGAAGATCCAATAAAAAACTTTCCAGGATTCGTCTTTTTTTATTTTACGACGGAAGAGAATTGAATTCTCACCCAAACTGATCCGATACTCTTGCTTGATTTGGCTTAACTAACTTTAAATTTGTAAGGCTTTTAAATCCTATGAAAAATTATTGGTTTCAACATTATCCACGTTCCCTACAGAAAATTGAGTTCCTTTTCACCTTTTCAACAGACATACGCATGCCAGTGGGACATGATGATGTGCCTAATATGATACGACATAGGCACAGAATATGTACTCGTGTCTTTGCATATCTTGTTGCAATTGCCTGTATTATGTGTCGAATAGAAGGTCCCTACGGAGCATTTTGCGAGCAGTGTTGACACGAAACCCAGGTTACCAATTATGCAGCATGAAGCCATTGGTTGCTTATCATGAGCTCAACAGCATTAAAATTTTCATGTATATTTCTCTGTATTTGTGTTAACCCATATAAATAGTTATGACAAATAAACAATGAATTTATAAGGTAAATTAGTTTCTTTTAAAAATTAAACAATGAATTTATAAGGTAAATTAGTTTTTATGTATTTTGCATATATGGGTTTGTTATTATGTAGGTAAATTATTTTTCTTGTATTTTACATATACTGGGTATATTATTTTTCTTTTTTTAAGCAGTCTAACATTTTAAAATTTTAATAGTAGGTGCACTATTCGAATCAAATGTTTTTTATTTTATTTTTTGTAGGTAAATTATTTTGCATGAATTTACATATATCATGCATTTATATATGTGTGTGTGTGTGAGAGAGAGAGAGAGAAATAATTTACCTACATTAATATGTAAAATATAATTTTATTGAATTAATTAAGCATGTATAATAACATATATTAGACATGTTGTATGTTATTATTATTAGGCAATGAATTTATAATATTATTGTTTTTTTTTTTTTTGTAAAATCATTAATTCTCCCTTACCATTCATTTGCATGGCATTAACTATGTACATCAAACATTCAAATAGGGTTTATAAAAAAAAAAAATAATAATAAAAAATTCAAATAGGGGTATTTTAGGCATCCATTTTTTTTTAATGTGTGAAGTCAAACATAATTAATAAATTTGCTGATGTGGAATCTAGTCAATGGGTTTTAGTCAAGAAAAAAAACTTATGTCGGGTTTTATGTAGAGAAAATTAAGTTTTAGGGGCTAAAGTCATATTCTCATATATATGGGAATATATATATATATATATATATATATACACACACGTATGTATGTATGTATGTATGTATGTGTGTGTGGAAGCTGCCTGTTACATAAGGTGTGTGTGTGTGTAGTGGCGGATCCAAGATTTTAACATAAGGTGGTCCTAATATAAAAGTTGCAGAATAAAAAAAACGAAAATAACATTGAAAAATAAATGGCAAACTACAACTTTGACAAAAAAAAAAAAAAAAAAAAAAAAAAAAAAAACACTATAACACAATTCATGTCACATCCCTGCCCAGGCCCCAACGATCCCAGGCTCGACTCCACCATAGCACGATATTGTCCGCTTTGGGCCCCGACCATGCCCCTCACAGTTTTAGGTGTGTGTGTGTGTAGTGGCGGATCCAAGATTTTAACATAAGGTGGTCCTAATATAAAAGTTGCAGAATAAAAAAAAACGAAAATAACATTGAAAAATAAATGGCAAACTACAACTTTGACAAAAAAAAAAAAAAAAAAAAACACTATAACACAATTCATGTCACATCCCCTCCCAGGCTCGACTCCACCATAGCACGATATTGTCCGTTTTGGGCCCCGACCATGCCCCTCACAGTTTTGTTTCTGGGAACTCACACGAGAATTTCCCAGTGGGTCACCCATCCTGGGAATGCTCTCGCTCCCAACTCGCTTAACTTCAGAGTTCCGATGAAACTCGAAGCCAATGAGCTTCCAAAAGGCCTCGTGCTAGGTAGAGATAGGAATATACATATAAGGCTTAGATGATCCACTCCCTCGGGCAATGTGGGATGTTACAATTCAAGTAATATCAGAAAATAAATCATAACGAATGAACAATAAATATGTATGAACTAACACTAAAATAGATATGAAAAAATCCTAAGAAATTAACAACGAATAAGGCTGAACTTAGTTTAAAACCCGTTAGTGTGTGATTGTTTGACTTTTTATCAAAAACCCTTACCAAAAACCATTATCAAAGACCCTTACATATATGTATTCACTGTTCAGCCTTTTGTTTTTAATTAATGTTCTTAAAAACCAAAATAAAAAACTAAAACTAAAAATCCTAACAAATTAATAATAAATAAGTATGAACTAACACTAAACTACGAAACTTATAGAAATTCTGAAATTGCTGTTGATGGCCTTCGCTGGCTCGGGTGGCGTGAGGAATAGGAGCGGCAAACAATTAAGTATATTATATTTTTGAATTTGATTGAAAGCAGACTAATGAAAATCCATGGGCTTTTATTAAATTTCAAATTGTTTGACTTTTTAATAAAAGATGGTGACTGCTATCACGTGGGTTTTAAAATTTTTTTAATGACTTAGCTCAAAACGACATCGTTATGGTCAAGTCATTCTAAAAAAAAAACCCCTCTTTCTTCTTCCTCCTTCAATTTTACACAGCGCAGCAGCCATGGCTGTTGCCTTTTTCTACCACTGCCCAAACTTGGGTGGTCTTAGGAGGTTCTCACAGCCATTTATCCAAGCTTCTGGGTGGTCCCGAGACCACCCTGGTTCCTTAATAAATCCGCCCCTGTGTGTGTACCACTGCCCAGACTTGGGTGGTCTTAGGAGGTTCTCATAGTCATTTATCCAAATTTCTGGGTGGTCCCGAGACCACCCTGGTTCCTTAGTAAATCCGTCCCTGTGTGTGTGTGTGTGTGTGTGTGTGTGTGTGTGTCTCCATACTGAGCCTTCATCGATCATGCTAGTGCTAGGGTTCATCATTTGCTCGGTCCAGGAATGCTTTTGCACTACGAAAAGCTTTAATTGTTTTGTTACTTTGCGTGTCATTTCATGAATCGCAATACTTTCTTGTATATCTTGCCTAGTTGTGACAAGGTGTACAATATAAATGACAACTTGGTCATATGCATGTGAAAATCTCTCTTCATTTTTATGATGAGTTGCAATTTCATTTTTGTTGGGAAGCTGGTAACATTCTCGCTTGAACTTTTTGTATATCTTTTTGGCTATTCTGCTAATCATAAAATATTGTTGATGATTTGTACCGTTTTACTTTTTATATAGCACTCTTTAAAGATCAACAGTGTTAAAATTCTATATCATCCTTTTTGTTCTATCTTTTTGGCTATTCTTCTTATCATGCAATGTTGTTGATGGTCTATACCATTCTATACCACCCTTTAAAGATCAATACTGTAAAAATTTTACCAAATCAGAAATTGTTTAACCGTTCGATTAACATTGACCAAATTTCAGTGTTCAAGTGAGAAGCATGGTTTATCTATTTATTAGATAACCATTAGATGACTAAATAATTTTATACTTAGTTTACTTTTTGCAGAGATGACCAATTAACTAGTAATCAAGATAATAAACAGTTCTAATAATCGTTAAAGAATGAGAAAGAAAAACGAGAAGGTCCAATAAAAAACTTTCCAGGATTCGTCTTTTTTTATTTTACGACGGAAGAGAATTGAATTCTCACCCAAACTGATCCGATGCTCTTGCTTGATTTGGCTTAACTAACTTTAAATTTGTTAGGCTTTTAAATCCTATGAAAAATTATTGGTTTCAACATTCTCCACGTTCCCTACGGGAAATTGAGTTCTTTTTCACTTTTTCAACAGACATACGCATGCCAGTGGGACATGATGACGTGCCTAATATGATACGACATAGGCACAGAATATGTACTCGTGTCTTTGCATATCTTGTTGCAATTGCCCATATTATGTGTCGAGTAGAAGGTCCCTACGGAGCATTTTGCCAGCGGTGTTGACACGAAACCCAGGTTACCAATTATGCAGCATGGAGCCATTGGTTGCTTATCATGAACTCAACAGCATTAAAATTTTCATGTATATTTCTCTGTATTTGTGTTAACCCATATAAATAGTTATGACAAATCAAATTACAACTCCATCCTTCTTCGTCTAATATTACTTTCCTCTATCGTCCATGCTTTCTACCCTCCACAAGCCTACAAATAATAATAATTATCGACATAAGTATTAGTAGTGCCCATTAGGTGTTCAAAGAAATGTCCCAATGAAGGTTTTTTTAGTCGACCATTGACTCCATTATTTAAAATTCTCTGCAATTATGGGTCAAAATTTCCCAGAGACAATAATTGAACCTCCTAGTTTTCCTTCCCTTTGAACAGAAGGGAACTCTCATATGTTCGACTAATTATATAAGTTGCTGAAATATAGCTAGGGCTAACAAGATAGGCTAAATAGTAATATCATTTCTAGACAAAACGTATGTTATATCATGTATTTAATAAGGTTATTTGGGATTGTTTTTTCTAGAAAGTAATTCTGTTAGAAGTGTTTTAATTATAAATAAATTTAATTTTTTTAAAAAAAATTCAAGTGCTTCCAGCTAGAAATGCAGAGCCAAAATCACTTCTAAGTATTTATGTCATCAAACGCAGTTAGAAGCTTTTTTTAGTTGTCATAAAGCGTTTTTAGCCTTTTCAGAAGCACGATATAGTTTTAATTTTTGTTGTTGGCTTTTGTTGTTTTGATACTTTGTATATGTATATTGCCTACAAATCTTATAGTTATGGAACAGGAACCACATGTATTACATACATATACGTCCCTTAATCTTGCCTACCTGTGGACATGGTAAGAAAATATTTGTTTAGGTTCTGTTGAATCCAAGCAAGCATGCCATCCCCCATTGACATCGATATAGAAGGCTTCTTGGTTTCAACTTTATATTCAACCCCTTTACTTTAATTAATAAATAGATTTCCTTATATTACGATTAAACTCTCTTTCGTTGATTAGTGATTGAGTTGAGTGTGTTGATTCTCCACACGTTATATATGCAAGTGTATTTTAAATCGTGGCTGGCATATATTTATCCATATGACTCTTGGACACGCCATGGGGTTAAGGACATAACCCTTTAGAAATTTAAGATTATTATCCAATGCATGCATCATGCAGCATACATCTCTATCTATGTGAAGTCTTCGCACGGATTTTGAAGCTAAAACTCATCTATATGAGTCTTGAACACCCAATATGGTGGGTGTAGGATGAACTTGATGTGGTTAGTGTGCCTTAGAACGGGTTGATTGTTTGTGTTTTCATACTTCGTTCGAATTCGAATATTTTTAAGTTAAACCACAAGGTTAAGTGCGATTGGCAAATTGCCACCTTCAGTTGGCGGATTCCCTGGTGCTTTTCTGGTTCGAAATCAGCTCAGAGCATGTTGTGGCCAGAACCATTGTTCCCGATTAGGAGCCTAAATTTTAGGCTAAAGAGTACGTTGGGAGAAAAAAGTCTAAAAGTTAGAGCTACTAATTAACAAATTTCAACATTGAGTTGGATAAGAGTGAAGAATTTAATAAATTAATTCAAAGACATAGACAAAAGGGCTCTCACTTAAGACAGAAACTCAGGTGAGAAACAATTTTCAAAGCATGTGATCTTCCTTTGCTTCTCTTTTGAACCTAATCTTCGTGGTTGTTATCCTTCCATTTCTAGAATGGTTTTACTTTTTGAAATTGTAATTTTTCTTCTGGTATATTAATTAAACCCCTTGATTAGGTGGAGCCCTCTTGATAGTAGGATGGGCAACGGTTATGACGGACGGGTAACCGCGGTTATTTACCCATAATCGTTTATGTTCATACCCGTATAACCGTTTACCCATTGGGTAATTGCATAAACAGTTATACCCATACCCATAACTGTTTATAAATGGTTAACCATACCTATAATCGTGTACCCATTTAACCATAACAGTTTAACCATTTAACCATAACCATTTACCCATTTTTGAACCCGTTTATCTTTTTTTTTACCCATTTTCCCATTTTTTCACTTGTCTACATGTTTTTTATTTATTTTTTTTTTTTTAACAACTTGAAAATTACAAAAGAAAAATTTGTCATAATTTTCATTTTCTGACAATTAAACACCGTTATAAGTATGCATTTTCCTATTTTAATAATTTAAGTCCTCATACAATTCCAATAATTGAAATAATAGTTCACGAACGATATTTTTCTGCGACACCTAAGCACAAAAACAATCTTACAAAAATAATAGTTTGCAACCGTGCAAAGCAGTACCGTCTGATTGGCATACACAGCAGTTGGACCACAAAGTTACATATATTGCTCCCTGCATAATCTTTCCGGTTTTCGATTCAAAACAGATGGGCATGTCAAGCGCACTGGACACATTATCCGACCAGTTGATCTTTCTATAAGCATTTCCCTAGTATATTTGTGCTTTGCGGAGAAGATGAGAGAGAGGGCAGCAAGGAGGGAGAGATGAGCAGGGGACGAGACAAACTCTGAGTCTAGAGATTGAAAATTTAGGGTTTTTAATTTTTTAATTTTATTTAAATTTTACATATATTAAATTAAATAGGTAAATGGATACCCATTATAACTGCGGGTAATCCCCATAACCGATGGATACCCGTTATAACAACGAGTAATACCCAAAACTGCCCATTTAAATTTCACGGATAAACGGTTATACCCATAACCGTTTGTTCATCTAAATCATTACCCATAACCGTAACCGTGAACTTTAAATGGGCGGGTAACCGCAATTACCCAAACCCATGAGTATTTTGCCCATCCCTACTTGATAGTGTTGTGAAGAAAGCTCAATTTTGATGGATCGGTTATTGTTGACAATGGAGCTGCTTGTGCTTATGTCATCATGATGATGTAAGGATTCCTTTAGTAGTTGTTGCTAGGAGAATTGAGAAATCTAACATTCTTGTGGTTGAGGGACAAGCTCTGGTGGATGGTCTTAAGATTGCGTTAGACAAGGGATTTTTGCGATAGGAGGTGGAGGGGGATTTGAAGATCCTTATAGGTGTCATTAATGATAGATCTTCTCCCTGACATCTCTCTCTTATCTATAATGTCCAAAAGTTGGCTTGTCAATTTCAAAGTGTTTCATTCTCTCATATGTTATGTGAGGCTAATTTTTGTTGTGGATGCTTTAGCTTAAGTAGGGGCATCATCTTCTAATTCGGTGGTGTGGCATCGCTCGTCTAAAAAAACTAATCCCTCAAATTACATAGTTTCTTCAAGTGGATTTACAAACTTTAAGAAAGCAAAAACGCACAAACTAGTGAATATATACATAACTACGCAAAATTGCTCGCCACAATTTCTTTTAAAATCAAACTTTCCAATTAAAAACAATGCCAAAAGGAAAAATTTCCAGCCTTCTAACTTATTATAAGCTTTGATCAAACTGAGTGCTTGCCTTTGTCGCACAAATATGGAAAACCTTAATTAGACTTCAATATGGGTCTCCTAGGGCCTCCGCAATTCATATCAAATCCATATATATAAACCCAATTTACATCACAAATCAGTACTAATTTTTTTTTTTTTTTTTTTTTTGAAAAAACGATATTATCTATATTAATGAAGTGGGGAATAGGCTTGAGTGCTACTTATTAGTATTAAAGGTATTTGACAAAATACGTTGAAGAAAACCGGATAAAATTTGACTAGATAACACTCGAGCATCATTCATCGCATCCAACCTAACATAACTACCAAGGGTTTAAATTTTTCTAACGAAAATAATTAAAAATTAGGGACAGTCTGAAAGCATGCTTTGGATTAATAGGAAAAGCCAAATCTCAAAGGAATATTAAAAATAAAAAGTGATTAGGGGGATTAAGATAAAGACCTAAGATGTAACCTAAGTAAGGGATAATGTAGATTAATTAAGCAAAAGAGCATATTCAACAAGGAGTAGGGACTCGTTCTGCACACGGGATGGCCTATACGGCGGGAAATTTTTTAGTGTGTTGAGAACATGTTTGCTATATAAGTGTTATAAAACAATTGGTTAAAGTTTTTTTATTTTATTTTAAATGTCCAATTAATTGTAATATTGCACTTGATGTATCGTGCCGTGTTTCTAGAATACTGAAAAATCTCTCATATTCATTGCTAATTGCTATAGGGGTGTATATCAACAGCAGGAATTGGATCCTTTCCTGAGCAGGAGATCAGGATCCTCCTGATCCACTAACACAAGCCGTTGGATTTTGATCCAACGACTACAAATATGGGGCCCCTCTAAAAGTTATAATAATTGTAACTGTTACATCAAAATTTAACAATCCGTGTTAATGGATCCAAAGGATCCTGATCTCCTGCTCAGGAGGATCCAATTCCATGAGCAGCATATGCAACTGTCAGTGACTCAGTGAACCCTAGATACATGGTCAGTGCCACGTGTATGGTTCTGTGTTAATTAGTATTAAAATCCCTAATTTGTCTGGTGTGAATGAATGGCTAAAATGGTAAAAAGAAAGAAACAAAATAAAAAGATGTGATACTCTTCGGCTCTTTTTTATCTTATCTTTAATCTCTTGATTTGATTCCCCTCAAAGCCCTAAATCTTTATAGTGACCACCAATTATAGTGTTCCTCCTGAAACCCTAAAATGTTTAACTGCTAGATATTTGTAATTTTATTTAAAAATGATAAAGTGAAAAATTAAAATCTTAATTTTCTCATCACCAACCATATGATAATGATTTTTTCAAGTAGATGATGATTTACAGCAATGACGGAAAATAATCATGTTTATATATCTTAGTGTGAATTTAACCCCAACCATTTTTTCTTCCCTTATTAACTATTTCACCTACTAATACTATCGCTATACTAAAAAAACATATAACAATGCAACTATAACTAATAAAAATAAATAAAATTTGGGGCCACAAAATTTCAGGAGTTCAACTCTTCATTTTGAGAATGATTAGTTAAACCGGTGAGCTATTGTGGGAGTATTGCAAATTGATAATGTGTTGTTATGTGTTATGAATTTCTTACGAAACAATGCGTTGTTAACTTGAAATATTACTATAACGACATATCAAGTGCAGGTAAGGCTATCTTCAACTGAAGGATTCTGAGGGTAAGAGGGTTGAAAATAGCCCGAAAGCCGTCTCTAACCAAGGGCCAAGCCAAAGGGCTCGTGGGCCCTATTGGACAAAAAGGGCCAAATGGCCAATCGGCCGGCCCAAACCAGCCATCCAGCCGCCCCTGGGTGGGGCCAAAATTTGAATTCCAATGGTAACTAGCTGACATCAGCTAACCGTTATTTTTTTTTATTTTTTTAAATGATAAATTATGTTTGTTCCTATGACCATTTGACCTTCGGTTAGAGGTGATTTTTTGTGACAGAGCTACAACGAGCCCTATGACCTTTTGGCCCTCGGTTGGAGATGGTAAGAAATATAGCCCTGCACTATTCATTAAAATATTAATTTCTTTTAACCCTCTAGCCCTCCTTTGATTGGAGATGGCCTAAGTTGCTCCTCCAAAATGTTCTAATTCATGGATGACCCATCAATAATTCATTTGTTTTAAACATCATGCTTTCACAATATGTTCGAAATTTCAAGCTTTCTCATTAACTATTAACTATTACTCCAAAAATTATTTATGTCACATCCCGGTCCGGGGCGGATCACTTCTCGGGCCCGCTCCACCACCGTAGCACGATATTGTTCGCTTTGGGCTTACCATTCCCTCACGGTTTTGTTTTTGGGAACTCACGAGCAACTTCCCAGTGGGTCACCCATCATGGGATTGCTCTAGCCCCCTTCTCGCTTAACTTCGGAGTTCCTACAGAACCCGAAACCAGTGAGCTCCCAAAAGGGCTCGTGCTAGGTAAGGATGAGAATATACATTTAAGGATCACTCCTCTGGGCGATGTGGGATGTTACAATCCACACCCCTTAGGGGCCCGACGTCCTCGTCGGCACATTTCCGCCCAGGGATAGGCTCTGATATCAAATTGTCACATCCCGGCTCAGGGCGGATCACTTCCCGGGCCCGCTCCACCATCGTAGCACGATATTGTCCGCTTTGGGCTTACCATTCCCTCACGGTTTTGTTTTTGAGAACTCACGAGCAACTTCCCAGTGGGTCACCCATCATGGGATTGCTCTAGCCCCCTTCTCGCTTAACTTCGGAGTTCCTACAGAACCCGAAGCCAGTGAGCTCCCAAAAGGTCTCGTGCTAGGTAAGGATGAGAATATACATTTAAAGATCACTCCCCTGGGCGATGTGGGATGTTACAATTTAGGAAAAGAATATTTTAGTCATCAAATTGGTCTGATTGGCATTGAACTGATTTCAAATTTTATTTTAGTGATAAGTAAGTAGAATTATTATTCTTTTGTTCCATTTTTTTATTTGTTATGTCTTAATAAATGTGGAAGAATTGGACGTGAGAATAATTCAATTCCCCTACATGGTTACAAAATATTTATTTTTTATACGACAATATATAAGATTTAGGCTAAATCACAACAATGAGAAAGCTTGAAGTTGTCATTCACATAAAGTTGAAGATTTAGGCTAAATCACAACAATGAGAAAACTAGTAAAATAATTTAATAACGAATTTGTCATTCACATAAAGTTGGACGTTATACCTTCTACCTGCAAATAGAGATTAGAGACAATTAGCACAAGGGTCCTCTTAGGATTGGAGCTGGTTTGAAATTGCGATGCTTTAAAAAAAAAAAACAACTTATTAAAAAAATCTGAAACATAAAACATGTTTAGTAAATAAAATAAAAAAGTGATTTTTCAAAAAAGGTTCAAAAAAGGTTGTCAATGAGAGTAGAAAATTAGAAGCAAGGTCTACCATGCTTCTGAAAAAAATATTGTTTGTGCCCATTTAAAGAAAATTTCAAACGATAAGTATACCCTCACATATTTTACAAAATTACAATCTTTGCCCTTATATTATTCTCTTTGACAATTATTACATTACATTAAATACTATATATTTTTTAGTCATTTGACATATTCACAACAATTTATATGAAAGTTTATCAAACAATCAGACGCTAATTTTTTTTTGTTTTTTGTTTTTTTTTTTTTTTTTGTTAAAAGCATTTTTACAAATAAAAAAAAAAGTTTACCAAATACGCATTATCACATCCCTGTCTGGGCCCCCACCACAACCCGGGCTCTCGCGCGCTACTCTTTTAACTTCGGAGTTCCCACGGAACCCGAAATCAGTGAGCTCCCAAAAAGCCTCATGCTAGGTAGAGATGAAAATATACATATAAGGCTTACATGATCCACTCCCCTGGGCGATGTGAGATGTAACAATCCACCCTCTTTAGGGGCCCGACGTCCTCGTCGGCACACTTCCGGCAAAGGATTGTCTCTGATACCAAATTGTCACATCACAGCCCGAACCCCCACCACAACCCAGACTCGACTCCACCGTAGCATGATATTGTCCTCTTTGTGCTCCTACCACACTCTCACAGTTTTGTTTATGGGAACTCACACGAGAACTTCCTAGTGGATCACCCATCATGGAATTGCTTTAACGCGCTACTCGCTTAACTTCAGAGTTCCTATAGAACCCGAAGCCAGTGAGCTCCCAAAAGGCCTCGTGCTAGGTAGAGATGATAATATACATATAAGGCTTACATGATCCACTCCCCTGACTGATGTGGGATGTAACATGCATCAACTTTATTTTACAACTATTTATTTACACAACATAGTAGAATAAGTTTTTTTTTTTATTTTTATTTTTTAAAAGCACAACAATACCAATTTGATCCTTGGTTTGGAATTGTGGTGCTTATAAAAAAAAAGCTTATTAAAAAATCTAAAACATTAAATGTTTGGTAAAACAAAAAAAGAAACTACTGTTAATAGTAGTAGAAAATCATAGAAAAACAGAAACAAGGTCTACCATGCTTTTTTTTTTTCTTTTAAAGTATAGTAATTAGTGCCATTTAATAAATGTTCAAATGGTAATTATACCTCTACAAATTTTACAAAATTACAATCGTTGCCTTTACATTATTCTCATGGTCAATTATTATTCATATTAAATGCCATATATTTTTTAGTTAATTAATATATTTATAGCAATTTATAATACTATTTTTCTTTTGTAAAATATAAGAAAAAAGTTTACCAAACACTTAACAACTTTAATTTATAATTATTTATTCTCACAATACAACAAAAATAATTTTTTTTAGAAGCACAAGAATACCAAATTAGCACTTTGAAAACCCTAAAATGTATAACTGCTAGGTTTATTTTATTTAATTATTTTATTTAATTATTTTATTTAGAAGAGAGAAAATGAAAAATCTAAGAAATGGGGTGAGTTGGGTTTTTTGCCCAAGTTAAAAGCCAAGGTCGTTTTGCTCCTTAATCGCTTGGTTTCCACCACCCGCCGCCTGGTGAAACGAGAACAAAGGAGAGGCCTTGGGGGTCTATCTTGTATTCCAAAGTCCTCCTTTTCGCGTTTATACTAACGATAACCATACCAATCTCTCCTCTGTTTCCATTTTTTCCACAGAAAAAAAGTGCATAAGAGAAGAAGCAAAAAAGAAAAAGTTGCATTGCTTTTGCGGTTTTCTCTGGTTTTGGCTTTGGTTTCATACGCTGTGTAGATTTTTGGTGATACCCAGTTGAGTATTTATCTGATAGTTTGTGAACCCACATCAAATCCCAGAGAGCAAAGCGTAGGAGAGGACAGAGCCCTTTGTAAACACCGCCATTGTTAACAAGGTTTGATTTCTCTCTCTCTTTTTTCACCCCTCCTTAATTATCTAGCCTGTACCCTTAATAGCTAGGCAGATTAGCCTCTCATTGGTTGAAAAATTTAATTATTATTCTTTGGTTTTGTCAGACAACTGGGTCTTGCTGGCTATAACTGATAAGCATTATAAGTAGTGCTAGTCTTACTTGTTCTTGCTACTACATGTATTCTGCGTTTTATGGGTTTGTCTCAGTCTTAGAGAGTTGGTTTTTCTCAGATTTTGATAGCAGCAGTCAGCAGAGAGAGGTTCCTTTTTTGTGTGTGGAAAAAGATACAATTTTTTGACAGAAATAGACAAAATGAAGTACGTATTGGTGACGGGTGGTGTTGTTAGTGGACTCGGAAAAGGGGTCACAGCCAGTAGTATCGGATTGATCCTCCAAGCCTGCGGCCTTCGTGTTACATCCATCAAAATTGGTACTTTTCTCTTTATAGTGTTTTCTCAGCTGGTTTTGGTTTAAATAAGCAGCTTTTCGTGTTGTTTTATCCTTTGGATGTGCGTATAAAACAATTTTGCAAGGTTCTTTTTTATTGTACTAGGACCGGTGTCGTTTCGATCAATTCCGACATTGTCACAGTACAAGTTTCTTCCACTAGCATAAGGCCCTGTTTGGGATTGCTTCTGGAAGGGATAAAAGAGCTTTCTGACAGCCAGAAGGCATACATTTTTTGAAGATGCTTAATATCATAGAAGTACTTTCTGCAAAAGCACCTGCCAGATGCTTTTTAGGAAGCACTTCCTAGTGATTTTCCAGGCAGCACTTCTGATCTTTAATAAAATTTCAACGTGTTTATATGCTAGAAGTGCTTTCTGAAGAAGCAATCCCGAACAGACCCTAATTTCTTGAATATAGTTATGTGATACTATTTTGGATGTCAATTTCTCTGATAGAGAAATTATATTAGTCAATCACGATCTACTTCACCTCAGTCTCAGCCCTATATCGAAGTGTTCGTGCTCATGATGTGTCAAACTTACTGGATATTCTACCACACATCCTTAATACAATTTACTTGTATTTTTATTTTACATGGAAATATAAGTTTTAGTGTTTCTTCATGCATCAGTATTTGCTTATGTTGAGTTTTATCTACGTATGCAGATCCTTACTTAAACACGGATGCAGGGACAATGTCTCCTTTTGAGCATGGGGAGGTGTTTGTCTTAGATGATGGTGGTGAGGTAGATTACCTGATAAATGGATTTAATATTTCATGCTTTTGTTTAACTTTTGTGGGTTTTGGTGGTTTCTGTTGTTAAGGTAGAATCTTTGGTCATGACCGGTTTGTTTTGTTTTTGAAGGTGGACCTGGACCTCGGAAACTATGAGCGGTTTCTAGATCTGACCTTGACCCGCGATAACAACATCACGACTGGAAAAATTTATCAGGTTATTTTACTTGCTGCTTTCTTTTTGTGTAGCCATGTTTGATGTTTTGATATAACTAAATTATCATGTAAAGCCATGCCAAACCACTTTCTTCATTTATTATTTTCTTGGTTGTTTTCAGTCTGTTATTGACAGAGAACGAAAGGGAGATTATCTTGGAAAGACTGTCCAGGTTAATATGAACACTCTTTGTTTTTTTATCTTTCCAGTATTTGAAATTTTTTTGTTCCTGTTGTACCTGACTTTGGTTCTCCCTTCACACTAGGTTGTTCCACACATTACAGATGCCATCCAAGAGTGGATTGAGCGTGTGGCAATGGTACCTGTCGATGGAAAAGAAGGTCCAGCTGATGTTTGTGTCATTGAATTGGGCGGAACTATAGGTACATTAAAATCTGTTAGTTGTTTAGGTTGAGGTATCTTCCTATTGCTAAATAATTAAAATACAATCTGATCGAAATAGATTAATTAACATTTCACTTCCCATATTGCAGGGGATATCGAATCAATGCCTTTTATTGAGGCCCTTGGCCAGTTTTCATATCGTGTAGGTAAGACCACGAACTTGATGAGCTTAGTTTTTTGTATTACACACACACACACACACACGGACACACGGATACGGATATGTAACCTAAATTTGTTATCTCTTTTATTTAACTGGTGTTCTTTCTGCAAATGTTTCTTGTATTAGGACTTGAAAATTTCTGCTTGATTCATGTCAGTCTTGTGCCAGTTCTCAATGTTGTTGGTGAACAGGTAATCGAAACAATGTCTATTGTGCTGTATTATAAACATTGTGCAGGTCAATAGTAGTTGTCAGTTCCACTAATATGGAACCTGTCAAGGCATAGTCTATGACTCATGCGTATTTTTGACTAAATTTTGCAGTCAAATACCTGCTCTAGTTAACTTTTTGTTTAAATATTGAATTTGTAGAAAACAAAGCCTACACAGCACAGCGTTCGGGTACTCCGAGGACAGGGTTTGACACCTAATATTCTAGCTTGTAGGAGTACAAAGGTCTTGTCTTCTGCTTTCCACTGCTGATCTCTTTCTCTAGTAGTTTGTGGTTGCAGAATCTCAAGTTTGCTTTCTTTGTCTTTGACAGCCACTTGAGGATAACGTTAAAGCAAAACTCGCTCAATTTTGCCACGTGCCGGTACCATAACGATATAATATGAATGCTAATGTTTTTCCCTTGACTTTAACTGTAATTTACTAATTAGGAAACGACCTTATGCAGGCTGAAAATATTGTCACTCTTTATGATGTTCCAAACATTTGGCAGATTCCTTTGCTTTTAAGAGTAAGTGTAATGCTCTTGAAACAAAATTTGGCTGTACTTATTTACAGCAAGATTTTTTTTCGTTTTTCTTTTTCTGTGTTCTTATCTTCTGTTCTTCTGTTGTCACAAATAGGATCAGAATGCGCACGAAGCAATCTTGAAAGGATTCAACCTTCTTGGGTTTGTCTTGCAAACTAATTATTTGTTTTCTATATAATATCTTGCTCTCTTATTTTGCTGCATGGATGCTCCCCATTCCACGGTCTTCCAGTAACAATTTTGTGCTGCTTCAAACTACCTTTTAACCTTCCCTTAATTAACAGTGTTGCTAGAGAGCCAAATTTGAGGGAATGGACAGCCAGGACAGAAATTTCTGCCAATTTACATGATCCTGTGAGTTTTCAAGACTTCCTCAATTTTGGATTTTGATTTCTTTTATGTATGTAATACCAGTATCTTGATCTTAACTGTTTATATGCATTACAGGTCAGAATTGCTATGGTTGGAAAATACACAGGTCTTTCAGATGCTTACCTCTCTGTTTTAAAGGTAAATCATTTTGTAATCTCATTTTTATTTTATTTCAGACCTCTTAGAACATTAATTGCATAGTATAAAAATATGAGATCAGATTCTAATATTTAGCTTCTTGTTCCAGGCTCTTTTACATGCTTCTGTTGCTTGCCGCCGCAAACTTGTTGTAGATTGGGTTGCAGCAGGTGACCTTGAAGATGTTACTGCTGAAGAGGTTAGCACTAATTTTAACTTACCATATTGCCATAAATTTAGTATAGTTAAACATTTCCCAACGAATAGCATTTTTGTCCGCTCCCTTCTTAATATTATTAATTTACTAATTTAATGTTTGCAGGCCCCTGAGGCTTATAAGGCTGCGTGGGATCTATTGAAGGTGATCCTTCTATAATTTTTTTGCGTTGGATGGTCCTTTTTCATAATGTTATAATGGCTGTATATTCAGGTAGTAGTTCCTTCATTGATCCTCTAAATGCTCTTCATTACAGGGTGCTGATGGTGTTCTAGTTCCAGGAGGGTTTGGAGATAGAGGAGTGCAAGGGAAAATTCTTGCGGCCAAGTATGCTCGCGAAAACAAAGTGCCATACCTTGGCATATGCCTGGGAATGCAAATTGCTGTCATTGAGTTTGCACGATCTGTTCTTGGTATCGCTGATGCTAACAGCACAGAATTTGATTCTGAAACTACAAGTCCTTGTGTCATATTTATGCCAGAGGTATGCGATTTTATACTCGTTCAGAAGGTGATATAACTTTTATACTTGAATTGGCTTTAGTTTTTCTAAAACTGTCCTTTTTCAACTGGAAGGGTTCAAAAACTCATATGGGAGGAACTATGCGTCTGGGTTCTAGGAGGACTTACTTCAAGGTTACTGACTGCAAATCTGCAAAACTGTGAGCACTTTGAATTGATTTAAGCTAACATCTTATATATACAGTACATATATGTGATGTATGTGTTTCTATAAACTTCATGGAGCCCCCATTGTACATTCTCAAGTCATGCTAACATAGCAATACGGTTTGGGTTCATGTTTAGGTATGGTAATGTGGCGTTTGTTGATGAACGACATCGACACAGATATGAGGTAAGTTTAGTTCATCGTCAGCACATGTAATTTACATGCATTCTACAGACCCCACGTACAATGATAAAGAAAAGGAATTGTCTTCTTTTTCATGAAACAGACTTTGTGTTATGTGTAGGTCAATCCTGATATGATATCACAACTTGAAAATGCTGGTTTATCGTTTGTTGGCAGAGATGAAACTGGTCGGCGCATGGAGGTAAGTATATGTTGATAGCTGTATATGAATCCAAGTGGCTGAACAATTTAGTTTATTCCATTTCTTGTAATTATGAACATATAATTATTTAATAACTGCAGATTGTTGAGCTGCCTGCCCATCCATACTTTGTTGGCGTTCAGTTTCATCCTGAATATAAGTCAAGGCCAGGGAAACCTTCTGCTCTGTTCTTAGGTATTTTTTTGGTTCTTTGTTCCCTTTTCCTCCCTCTGCTTTGCTCTGAACTATTTTTTGGTCAGGCCGCATTACATTTATGAAACAAGTAATCTATCGATAAAAAGTTGCAAGAACGAGAAATTTCTTTTGTCAAGTGTTAGTTACTCTGTTATGTAATTAACTTTTCTGGATGATTTAGTAAGACATCCATAGGTCAATTTTGAGAGGCTAGGTGGCATTTTGATTACATCTTTGTGGAAGTCTCCAGATGCTTAATTTTGGGTACGTCGGTCCTGGTGACCGCTCTGTCGCTAAGCTGGCCATCAGTGAGGACAATTGTGCTTTACATCAACCCTCAGCACATGGGGGATGCACTGAGGATGAAGTGTAGAGTTCACTTTATCTTTTTTTGTACGACAGTGGTTCATTGTCAGAGAACCACAATGGTTGTAGCATTGACTATTGTCTGTTTTCAGTGACAAGGAAGCTTGATTTTAAATTGCGTTTAGTTTGGCTAACGGGATTAATTTCTTGTTGTCACAGGACTAATAGCAGCAGCATGCAGGCATCCAAATACAATCCCACAAATCAATGGCCATGTACCAAAGCCAGTTGCAAATGGGACGAGTAATGGACACAGGACGGTTAAAGCCCACCAAAATGGACACGCTTTCAAACCATCCAATGGCTCCCTGAATGGTGTGTATAGCAACGGTAATGGCGTCCACTTTTGAGAGAAAAGTCGGTGATGGCCTCGTGGTATTGGTTTCTCCGGAACTGCTTTTGGTAGGTGTCGGTTATGTGTACAGACGCTGAGTATGGGTAGATGGCGTAGTGCTAGAGGGCTTGTCTTGGGGAGGAAGCTGGATTTTGAGTTTTTGAATGACACAGCTGGTAACTCCAAAGAAGATTTGGCTTGAAGTTTGATGTTGCTCCATGGAACTCTTCTTTGTTTTTTTTGTTTTCTTTCAATATATGTGAGGACTATTGACAGTGTTGGCCTTGGCAAAAGAGTTTAAAGGCAACATTTTCAGTTTTCAATATATGTTTTTAAAGAATTAACATGTTTTGTTTAATCTGAATAATTATTAAGACCAAAGAGCTGTGTTCCCCTGTGAGTTTCTCATGTTCCTTTTTGTTTGAGATCAATTGGATGGTGTGGGGATCTGTGGTTAGAAAAGTAATCTTTAGACTAGTCGTTTGACAATCTTGTCACTAGGATTGTGTTACACTTTTTCTCGTCTAATTGTCACAAGTTTGGCTAATGACTTGTTACTTGTTCCATATTTCCAAGCTAGGACCATCTCAAAGTAGGATGGGCACTTGGAACCGAAATCGAAACATAGATCAAACCAGATTGGGTTGAACATTTTTGTTTTTGCGGTTTGGAATCAGTTTCAGTTTTGAACAATTGGAATACAATCGTACCGTAAATAAAAAAAATATTTAATTTGAAGGATGATGACCACAATTTCTATGAAAGTATTGAATTAGGCAAGTTAATCATTTCAAGTAAAAGAACTTTCGTTGTTTTTTTATTTTTTTTATTTTTTATTATGTTTTCTTTCAATATATCTGAGGACTATTGACAGTGTTGGCCTTGGCAAAAGAGTTTACAGGCAACATTTTCAATTTTCAATATGTTTTTAAAGAATTAACATGTTTTGTTTAATCTGAATAATTATTAAGACCAAAGAGCTGTGTTCCCCTGTGATAGTTTCTCATGTTCCTTTTTGTTTGAGATCAATTGGATAGTGTGGGGATCTGTGGTTAGAAAAGTAATCTTTAGACTAGTCTTTTGACAATCTTGTCACTAGGATTGTGTTACACGTTTTCTCGTCTAATTGTGTGACAAGTTTGGCTAATGACTTGTTACTTGTTCTATATTTCCAAGCTAGGACCATCTCAAAGTAGGATGGGCACTTGGAACCGAAATTGAAACATAGACCAAATCAGATTGGGTTGAACATTTTTGTTTTTGCGGTTTTGAAACAGTTTCAATTTTGAACATTTGGAATACAATCATACTGCAAATAAAAAAAAAAAAATTTAATTTGGAGGATGATGACCACAATTTCTATGAAAAGATTGAATTGGGCAAGTCAATCATTTCAAGTAAAAGAACTTTCTTTGTTTCTTTTTTGTTTTTTGATGTGTTTTGTTGCTTTTGCAGGCTTTTTAAAGTTTATAACAACTAAGGTAGTATTTTTTTTATTTTTTATTTTGTTTTTGTTTTGTATTGTGTACAGTTGGCCAATTCAAATTCAAGTATTACCTCTCTTACTCTTAATCCACAACCACAACCACAACCACAACCACAACCACAATAACAAGCTCTAAGGTAATCTCAAGCTTTTAGTTCATAAGGTTCAATGGCTTATCATCCATTGGTTTCATTTTAAAAAGGTCCAAGGTCTTCCCAAGTATTGTCTTCTCAAGTCCGTTTACAAGCTCAAAGGCCTCATAAACCTTCTAAGAGTAAGTGTCAGAAAAGAAAGGGAAATGATTGAACGATGCAAAGTAGTAACTTGAAAATTGAAACAACTGTCATTTACGGAGAGATTGAACTCAAGTGCAAAGGATGTGAACGTATCGCCCTAGCCTACTGGCCGAACCGTACGCAACCCAACCATACTTTTATTACAACGATTTACGATTGAGAAAAAGACAAGAAGCATATTCCCCAAGCTACTTTCATTGTATATAGCGTCTTGCAAAGGTGACCACGATGGATCCAATTGTATCACCTCTCTAATAGAGTTGAGGACCTGCTATTATAATTAGGTCCCACCTAGCATTTTCTTTGCATAAACAAATGCGTAGTCATGAAGGGACTAGAATAGTCCCAGGCCCCATCTTGACATTTTTTCCACGTAAAAAAATTGTGTTATGTTTATGATTTTCAAGGTTTTTGTAGACTCAGGATCCAAAACCAACGTTTTTACTTTAACTTCGTTCATCTGGTTTAATTTGAGGTTGGTGACTCTTATGGAGTTCAGGCAGTCTATCTATTGCTTGAAAGCTTTGAGAACTCTGATCTGCGGATCAGTGGAAAGAGAGAAGAAGAAAGTTAGAGAGGCTTGAGGTTTAAGGAAAAGGATAATGAGGATGACACCATACAAGATCTAAATGACGGTGGTCAGTTTCTCACCACATGATAGAGTTATTTTTGTGCGATAAGAGAGTAATTCATATTGGAACTTTTAGACCATTCTCGACTAAAATCCTGCCTCGCCATGTGCACAAGTATCAAATGACTCGATAAGTTTTTTTCCTTACTTTTCGCTTTTCAAGGGAAGAAGTGGAAGGGAGATGGAGAGGAAGGGACCGAAAGAATAGATGAGCAACAAAACTAGGAATCGATTTCTCTTCTCTTTTAATTAACAAAAAAAAGTAATTAAGCTGAAAGTCAATAAAAGCTTTACTATTTAGCTATATATCAATGACATTTTTGTTTTGGACTTAATCAATGATATATTTTTATTAATTACGCATAAGTCAATGATGAATGCCATATGAACTTTAAATCATTAAAAATAGTTTGAACTTGACTCTTTTATTATTCTCTCTCTTTCTCTTTCTCTCTTTATGAATGTCATATAAGCTTTTAACTATTATAAATAGTTAGAACATGAATATTCTATCATTCTCTCTCGTGCCCTTCTTTTACATGGAGGAGTGTACTCAACTCAAGGAAATTGACACTATATTGTAGTGTCTGAATCCAAATGTAGTGTCTGAATCCAAATGTCTGAATATAAGGAAGCACAACAACCACAAATGCAATGGAAGGAGTCAATGAACTGGAATTTGAGGTGAGATGGAAAATACCAGTGTGTATGACACTTAAGGTGAATTGTGATAAAGTTTGGAATCCACAATCACATAAAGGTGGAGTGGGATGGGTTATAAAGGACTTTACCGGTCTACTGCACTCTGCAGGAGGATTGCATGGGAAACTTGTACTTCCATTCCGCTGAAATGGCTGAAGCTACTGCATTGAAGGGAGAGCCATTGGAACGTGAAGGGAAGATACCCAGTCTATTGAGATTGAAACTGATGCAAAGCCGATCGTGCATGATGATCAATAAGGAAACTGGAACAGATGCACCTTTGTAGGGTGTCATTCACGACCTCTGGAATCTCGCTCAAACATTCCAAAATGCAACGTTCAAGTGTGCCCACGCTGCTCATGTTGTTGCCTCTTATGTCTCTAAGTATGGAGATGTCCATTTATGGGATTGTATTGGCCCAGATTTTATTTTCAATATCCTGAACGGAAGATGTAAACATTTCAATTGGAATCTAATAAATTCTATCTTTGAGACTAACAAAAAAAAAAAAAAAAAAAAAAAAAACAGAACCAGGAAACAAGCACTATATTAGAGTGTCTAAATCCAAATCTAAAAAAACTAAGCCAAGAAACAGACATTGCATTACAGTGTCTGAATCCAAATGGAAAAGTCAACAGTCACGTGCGGTGTGAAGGGTACGAGACGTGTAAGTGATGGAAAAAACAGAACTAGGAAACAGACACTACAACACAACATCTGAATCCAAAAGTAAGAAACAGAATCAGGAAATAGAAACTGCATTGTAGTTTTTGAATCCAAATGTAAAAAAGGACATGTAGGAGGTGTGTGAGTGATGGAAAAAAAAAACGAAATCAAGAAACGAACACTGCAACGCATTGTTTAAATTCAAATGTAAAAAACAGAATTAGGAACAGATACTACAACGTAGTGCCTGATCCGTATTGACTTATTCTTAAATAAAAAAAATAATGAGAAATGGGGTGTCAGTTGGAGTGGGTGTCAGCTGTTGTGGCAGATTTTGTAAGTTTTGTTTATTTTAAAGGCATTTAAGTATCACAATATATGATTAACCTATTTTAAAGGCATATACATACACACATACATACATACATGCATACTAGCCTTCATGCACGTGCTCACGTGTGTGCAGAAGACTTTTTTTAAATTACGGCGTGCTACGCGCGACTTACATGTTTTAAATAAATAATATTAGACCATGCTACAAGAAACCTCTCATAAACCAATCAAAGCTGTTGAATTCATATAATAAAATTAGTCTTTCAGTTTTGATCTACATTCTATTGAATTTACATTAAAAATAGAGAAAATAATATTTAATAAACAACTGATTGAATCACATTATTGCTAACCCATTGTGAGTACTAATTATAAAAAATAAAAAAAACACTGTACAAGAAAAAGTTAAATATTAAAAATACTGTTTATCACTGTACAGTAAATAGTTAAATATTAAAAACAATGTTTATCATTGTTTGTATGACGAAAATACTTCTGCCAAATTTGATGCATTATTTTGGGTTATTTTTAAAGTTTTTTTGATTGAGGGGCATTTTTATCCACTTATTTTTGGGGAAGCATGTGACTCCAAAAACCACTGTTCAAAAGCTTTGCCGGCTTTATAAATAGATATATATATATATTTTGAGCAAATGATATTATCTACACTAAGAGAGAGGGGTAGGTTAAGCCTAACAATGGGCTGGTTCAAATTCGCCTGTAGCAAAAATCGAACCTAAAACCTCTGACTTACAAGTGAAGAGGAATGCACTAGACCGTAGTACTAAATGGCTGATAAATTGTTAATATTGTAACTTTTTATTGATTTTATACAAAATCACCCTGAAAGAAATTCAAAAGAGCATAAAATTTAGTACATTACCATCAAAATAACTTCATACATCTTCTGCAGTATTTGAAAGCAAAAAACTTCCAGATTTGAGGACAAACAAGTGACATAATGTAAGAAAAGGCAACTAAAATTATAGGTTTCATAAGTTGCATGATGCTTCCCGATCGATGGAGTCAATGCTCCAATTGTGTTCGGCGCTGCTGGGATCCACGGTGGATATCAGTAAGTTCTTCTTGTGGAAGTCGTACAGAGTTCGCCGGTGGCCAACGCTTATATATGTTATGCCCGCCTTTTCAACCTGCTGATATAAATGAGCCTGCCAACAGAAAGCATAACCGGGAGATTGTCATTAGAACTTGGAATTATATCCTGTTATCTCGTAGTGATTCAACAACTACTCTTCTAGGCCTCATGGGAAAGAAATGAAGCAGGTGGACAATGTATGCATATGATATCAAATGAGTGGTACAACACCAATACTTGAAAAAGACTTGGAACAAGTTCATTAGCCTATGCGTATCAACTTTTACAGACCAGATTATTCGTTTCAGGTGTTCGTGTGCATAGTGCGAAATTTGGCTAAATGTTGCATGCATGCATCCATTCCATGACAGTAAACGGGTAATAAGGTTTTACTATAAAGGACTTGGGAGAAAAACAAATGAATCTTGAAAGTCTTAGGAAAGAGCGTGGTAATACCTCGTTGGCTTCATCTAAAGCACTGGTAGATTCATCCAGTAGAACCAATTTTGGTTTGGAGAGCAGTAAGCGCGCAAAAGCAAGGCGTTGCTGCTCTCCAAGGGAGAGAACACTAGACCAGTCATTTGAAGTATCCAAACTGCCGAATCGGGATAATAAATTGCCAAGTCGGACATCCTCCAAAACCTGTATCAGGTCCTCCGTTGTGGGCTTACTAGGCTTTTCACTCGTATGTTCTGATTTTGGTGCCTGCTTCAAGAAAGGAAGTGACCCTGCAAGAATTACAAAACAATTGTCACTGCTGATTATGGCTTCCTCAGCAGTCAGCGCATACCATGTGGCAAAAGGAGTGGAAGTACATACCAGTTGGTTTAGTACCGTCTGCTGTGGAAATCGCATCCTCAGCCCATGTAGGATAAAGCAACTGTTGGCGTAGTGTTCCCAATACCATATATGGTTTTTGGGGAAGGAAAAATATGCCTTCATAATTCCTATTCGAGGGCCTTCCAAGTTCCCCACATTTATCACTACCAGTATCTACCTCAAGAACTACTGCACCAGAAGAAATGGACGGTTGATTATCCTCTCCGTCCTTCACATAGAATATAATTTTTCCTTTTCCAGTACTCCAAAGACCACACATAGCTCTCAACAAAGATGTTTTACCGCTCCCACTTGGTCCTGTTACCTGTTCAAATGATCATATACGGGAAAAGTTCTTCAGCTCCCAGTCAAGATATACTTACTAAACTAATGATAAATTCAATAGAACAATGGAGTTACTAACCAATAAATGCTCATTCTTGTTGATTACCAACGATAGATTCCTAACCAATGCAGTACCACTTGGAGTCTCCACAGTCAAGTGTTCTATATCCACCAACTTTTGTTGCTTTTCTATGGGAATGGATCCATTTGACTCCGGTTCCGGTAAACTTTTGACGTTACTATATATTAAACTTATCCCTTCTGAGGGGTCAGAATGGCATTCCGACTTGCTCCTATCCAACAGATCGTCAAATTCACCTGTATGTTTCGGATATCACTAGGCAAATAAGTATTCAAATTTAACATACATCTATGCCATTAAAGATCTCCTTGAACGGAGACATAAGAGAGCATTGCCATATTGAACATCATAGATAAAAATATTAACAGGGTCAGACAAAATGACAAGAACACATTATTATGAATCTGTAGACAATAAAATAAATCTAATTAACTTGAAGAGTTAACCTCATAACTTCAAGTATAAAAGATTTGTTTTAAAAAAGTGGTAAGTGCAACATAAAAGCTGTGGTGAAGAATAGAAAAGTTGAGTTGAAATTTTGGTCACATTCTAGTAGTTTCTGCATCCCTAGTCATAACAAATATTATTGAAGATGGCTTCAAATGGCCTCAACAAGTACAAAAAGTTATACGATGTGGGCAAATGATGTCGGTAACTCTCTGACTGAATCTAGGAAGGCAATAACCATGAATAGAAATTAAAATATCGATAAGAAAACGTGCCATTATTTTGTCCGTGTCTTTCTAGTGAGACTCTAATCCATATTCATTCAATCTTAAGACCCCGTTATATCACGCAAATTAGAAAGCTTCCTTATGAAGTTCTATCTGGTCAAATCAAAGTTACGTAACAGATCCTCGTTATAGCAAATATATAAATAAAGATACAGAGGCAATACCAAGTCGATTAATTACGGCTGCAAATGCACTGATAGCCTGAATTTCGTAGACAATAAGGGAGAAATCATCAAGAATATGATTGAAAGCAGATGTGGACTGATTAATGACACCAAACCCAATTTTGCCTGAGAAATACATAGGGGCAACAACAGCAGCGGGAAGAATCTGAACAAGATAGATGTACCAACTGGTGAAAAAGTCGACATTTCTTGAACATATCAACAATTTCTGCAAGGTTGGAATATGAGTAAAACACAATCAGTTGGATGTGCATGGCATAACAATCTACATGCATAGTAATTTTGAATCAGTAAAAATATTAAATGCAAACAGAACATCATGCTCTAGATCAAACCTCGTGGGCATCTGCGTACCAAAGGTAACTTTAGAAAAAACAGCAAGTCTTAAGCATAACTGCATGCAGAGAAGTGAAAACAGAAGAAGATAAAATTATTCATACACTCATATTTTTGAAAGCACTTGTGAAGCGTTGTAGCAAAAGTTGCATTTCATTTGCTTCACCGCTATAGAAAGCAATGGATTCAGCATTTTCTCTGACGCGCACAAGTCCGTAACGAAAATCAGCTTCCTTTTTCTCTTGCATGAAGTTTAAAGAAACCAAATTCTGAAAACACGGGTACAACGTTTTCATTAAACTGAGTTTCAATTGCATACAACATGGGAAATACTTATTGGTTAAACAGAGGTAGAGTTACCTTTCCAAGATAGATACTTATGGCTGTTCCACCAATTGAATATACAAATAGAACAGCAAACAGCGGAGGATAGATACTGAACAAGATGTTACTGAACGAGATGAGATCTATCACGGCATCGAAAATTGTTACAGTAAAGGATAGGGCAGTCCCTGTGAACGAATTTAGATCATCAACAATGCGCTGATCTGGATTATCGATCATTGATTGGGATTGAATTTTATAGAAGGCTTGGTTGCTTAGGTAACGGTCCATGTAATGTTTTGTCATCCAAGCTCTCCACCTCAAAGAAAGAGTTTGTCTTGCATAATATCGCAACACAAAAATCTGCACAAAAAGTCGTTAACACAGGAAACAAATATATCAGTAAGACCAGGTCATTGTTCCCATGTCCACATAACTGTGTAGGCAAACGAATCAACAACAATCATACGAATATGAACCCATTGGCGACGATCAAATTGCAAAGAAGTGGAAACTTGTGAACAGAATACCCGAAAAGCTAATACTCGTCGAGCAAATTTTAAGTTTTTTCCACTGTGGGTTGCAGTTCACTGGCATAAACCTCTGGCATTAGTTTCATCATTCATTGTTCTTTTGTAGTCTTCTTTTGGACAAAATCTTAGCGACTGCCTTTTTGTATTTTCCTTTCTTGTGATTACAGAAGGATGAAGGCGAAGACCCGAAAAAAGGGGAAAAAAACTAAGCAGAGGGAAGTACTCACCGGAATTCCACCAGCAAATGCAGCTAAGTAGTAAAGCAGCTGCTTCGTGAATTGTTTTTGGTTCTTGTCTTCAAATTATCATCAAAATCCAATTACGGAAGCAAAGAGGAAACAAATTTCAGTAAAAGAATTAACTTAATTAATTACCAAAAAGATTAACAAATTAGAGAGAGACCGGAAAGGGCGTTATAGAAGTCGCGGCCGAGGAAATTGAAGCCGACGCTGATGCCGGTGGTGGCGAGAGTGAGAGCGAAGACTATGGCGAGCCGGATCCTCGCTTGCACCTTGTCTTCGGAGGACCAATAGGGAGCCGCCACCTTCCATAATCTTCGGAGAAGCGGCCGCAGTTTAGGCACCTCGCTTTGCTGCAATAATGCGACCAGCTCATTAGGAAGAAGAAGAAGAAGAAAGATAATCAAATCAAAGAGAAAAAAGTAAAGAGAGAGAGCGGACCTTTTCTGTAGCTGGCGGAACTGGCGGCGGCAATGCAGCGCCCGAGGCAGCTGCACAGCGCCCAGGTGATGATTCGACGTCTTTGCTTCTCTCTCTCCTCCTCGTCATCCAATTGCAGCCGCTTCTAGTGGTGGTGGACATGGTGGACAATGACGGAGATGTGGAGAAGATGAGCCAATGAGCATTTGAGGTGTTGCTCCTCTTTCGACTCCGACGATTAGTCTCACTCCAACGTGGCGGCAATGGCGGTAGTTGGGGGAGTTATAGGCGGAGGAGGAGGAGAATGAGACAGAGTATGCCTGCATTATCATTTTTTCCATTTGTCTTCTCTTTTTGTTCAATTCTCCGGTGATTGAACTGATTTTCCCTGGGATTTTCCTTCCGTCCAAACAAGTTCTTGTGTGACAGTTTGTTTAGCATTGCAAAATGTCAAATGAGTGTTTTCCTGCATATGGATTCTCTGAAAATATGAATTATTCTTTTCGGCAGTTTTCGTCGTAACAATGAACCAATCATTCAGCGCCACCGCTAACGGCAGACCGCAGTGCAGATTCTCTGAAAATGTGAATTATTCTGTTCGGCAGTTTTCGTCGTACGAATGAACCAATTACACCGCTAACGGTAATTTGTCCGGGTGCATTTCCCCTCCGTAAAATAAATTGTCCGATCAATTGATGTTAAAAAATTATTCTTTTAAATTAACAAAAATAGATAAAATATGATATACAATAATATTAAATTGTCCGAGCAATTGATATTAAACGATTATTATTTTATATTAACAAAAATAGATAAAATATAATATAAAATAATATTATCTTATATTTTCTCTGTCTGTATCTAATGACTTTTTATGGACCTCACCATCTTCTTCTCGTTTTCTTTCTAGACCCGGCTTCTCTGCCCTTTTAGTTCTCATACACTTTTATTCTCTCTTATTTTGTACGGTCATAATTAAGCTACATCAACATTTTATATTAATTTTTTTATAGCAATAATAAGACAAAAAACAATAGTGATATAAAATGTTGACATGGTTTAACCGTGACCGCACAAATAGGAGAAAATAAGAGTGTATGGGAATTGGGAGGGCAGAGAAGCCAGGTTCTTTCTCCGTCAATCTCTGTTGACCTTGTCCACTCCTCCCTCTATTTCTCTGCTCTCTATCTTAGAAGGACGTATTCAATTGAGATTTTGAGAGATTTTAGAGGTGTAGTTAAATTAGAATTTGGTAGGATTTTGGTAGACTTTAAAATTTGGATTTAGTCAATTAATATTTAAAAAAAGGATTTTAAAGGAGTTTGAAATCGTAGGTAGTTAAGGGGTGTAGTCAATTTGAATTTCAAATGATTTTAATAGATTTTTTTAAGTGATAGATTTCAAAAGATTTTAATGGAGTTACAATTCTATATAGGTTTTGACTGATTTATATAGATTTTTATGAATTTGTATAGATTTTATTTGTGGATTTTGATGGATTTGCATAGTTTTTTCTTTTCATTTATCTTTAGATTGTTTTTATTTTTATTTAGATAACAACAGAAAAAAAAAATTTCTCCCTTCGAGCCCGCTAAAACATGATTCTGCATCTGCTCGCACTTTTTAATTTTTTATCCATTTTTTGTCTCCCTGAAGAATGATTGGTTTTGATTCAAATTCAATTTCGGGGCATGGACGAGTGATTCAATTGGATTTCAGGTGCAACTCAAATTCTTCTTCTTTGGTTTTGATTTTTTACCGTGGGTCAATATGTTCTTACGTTATAGATTATGGGTTTTGAATTTTGATCTTACTTTGCCGATTGAATTGGTTACCAAACTTCTGGGTTTGATTTGAAATGGAATATTTTCATAGCTCAAGTCAATCTGCAACTCTGTTGACAAACCAACCACTTCCATGGTAGATTCAATGAGTTTAACTGACCCTTTACCAAATCGAGGCATAAAAATATAAAGAAAAATAGTGGAAAGGGCAAAAGGTGTGTGAGTGAGTGTTGATTCACCAGTATTCGGACTAGATAAGTAGTTCTCATGTTGCTTACGGCTGAAATTTAAGAGGATTTTAAATAATACATCCAAATCTATGGCTAGTTAATTACGTTTTTTAAAAAATCCACCCAATTGTACGAATAGTGAGAATACCAAACATTTTTTAGGATTTTAATGAATGATCAATTTTGATAGATTTAAGGGTGTGTGGTATAAATACTAAATGCCATGAATCCAACTCTACCTCCTTTGATTTCTTTTCACGTTCATCATATAGAAGAGGAACAGTCTTCCTCTCTCAAACAAAAGAAGAACAGTCTTCCTCCATTCCTCAAGGTATTGCTTTTCTCTTCCGAATTTGTATAAGGACTCTTTATTATTTTCATGGTGCTTCAATATATAGTCGTCCTTATTAGCATGTAGACACAGTGCGTATTTGTACTCAGTCTGGCCGCTAATCTCCAAAAAATCCCCACCTTTCCCTTTCATGTGTTTTGTTTTGTTCTTATAGTTTAATTGATTTGTAAAGATTTCAAGTCAAATTTTGATTCAATTCCATGGACATCTCAAGAGAAGAGATAAGATTTGTGAATGCTAAAAATACACTACAAAATCTCTCAAAATCTCTCAAATTTCTCAACTTTTTAATATTCTTTGAAAAATTCCTACTTAAAACACTTAGGATTTTATAAACTTTTTTAAAATCATAATTGAATACACTCGAATTTCTAAGAAATTTAGGTCGAATAAAGCTCAAGACCACATGTAGCCCAGGCCCAAACCTCAAGTAATACGTTAAAAATGAAGAAAATTAGCTCGAGATTTAGGTGGTAGCTCTCGCACCAAGTGTGCTTAACTTACCGTCGAAGGAATTAAAATATAGAGTTTTGTGTATTTGTAAGAGGTTTCATTTTTTGTGTTTCATATAGTAGCCTACAAAGTCTTGAACTTTATCTTTCCCTCCTTCACATAGTGGATGAGTTCAATTGAAATGGTCGACAGAGGCTGATAATTCTCATCGGAGCAACTGTTCACGAATCAATTCGATGATGAAGCGAAACCTGATCGTAGGAGGGTACGTACGAGACTGTCACAAAAAATGGATTACAAAACGAAAAGTGTAGCTTTAGAGGACAACGACGAGAATTTTGCAAGCCTTAGAAAAAAGTTTCATTCATTGATCAATAATTACGTCACTAGAGAGCTCATAATTCATGCTGCTACAATTTCTTCACGAACTTATTGGCCGAATTTACCCTAAAACCATGGATTATGACAAGCAAATCAAATTCCGATCTAACATCGGAGATTTCATTGTTTCAAGTTCAAATCTTTTCCTCATTGTAGTCTCCTTTCGTATAAAATTGTTGTCGCTTGCAAAATAAATATCCCAAACCCTAACTTCAACACCTTAATCATAGAGTTGTTTGCACGTATTGATTCTTGGGTGCAAGCATCTATTGAAAATCATTTTGCAAGGGAAAATAATTTCCGCACACTTAATTCAATTCAAACACCAAAAATAAACATAGTGAAGAAAAGGGATGCACGGAAGTCACTTCACTTTTGCAAAGTGTACAACGTGCCTGACTGGAAGAGCTATAAACTGCTGCACAAACTGAAGGCAAACCGCTTGCATGTCATGTTTGAATAGTTTATAAGTGACATAAAGTGGAAAGTTTTGTATAGAATCTGATCATATATAAACTTATAAACCCTAGAAAGTTTTGCAGAAATTACATATGCTACAAAGTACCGGAAAACACTTGCACCACACCACAGAAACAGAACAAACAAGTGACCTAATGTAAGAAAAGGCAGCTACAATTATAGGTTTCATGAGTTTTATACTGTTTCTCGATTGATGGATTCAATGCTCCAATTGGGTTCGGCGCTGCTGGGTTCCTTGGTGGAGATCCGTAAGTTCTTCTTGTGGAAGTCGTATAGAGTTTGCCGGTGGCCAACGCTTATATATGTTATGCCTGCCTTTTCAATCTGCTGATATAAATGAACCTGCCAACAGAAGCACAACCGGGAGATCATCATTACGACTTATATCATGTTATCTTCATAGTGATTCAACAACCATGCTTCTAGGCCTCATGGGAAAAAATTGAAGCAGGTGGACATCCTGTGCATATGATATCGAATGAGTGGTACAAAACCAACATTTCGAAAAGATTTGGAACAAGTTCATTAGCTTATGCGTATCAAGGGATTATATACTAGATTATTCGTTTCAGGTGTTTGTGTGAATAGTGCGAAGTTTGACTAAATGCGTTAGGGACAATTCCCGAAGATGCTCTGGACTGAAAAGTCCAATACATGTGGGAAGGACTAGGAAGGTAAACAAATGAACCTTAAGGAAAAAGTGTGGTAATACCTCGTTGGCTTCATCTAAAGCACTGGTAGATTCATCCAGTAGAACTAATTGTGGTTTCGAAAGCAGTAAACGTGCAAATGCAAGGCGTTGCTGCTCTCCAAGGGAGAGAACACTAGACCATTCATGTGAAGTATCCAAACTACTGAATCGGGATAATATATAGCTAAGTCGGACATCCTCCAAAACTTGTATCAGGTCCTCCGTTGTGGGCTTACTAGGCTTTTCACTCGTATGTTCTGATTTTGTTGCCTGCTTCAAGAAAGGAAGTGACCCTGCAAGAATTACAATACAAGTGTCAAAGCTGATTATAGCTTCCTCAGCAGTCAGCACACATACCATGTGGCAAAAGGAGTTGAAGTTCATACCAGTTGGTTTAGTACCGTCGGCTGTGGAAATCGCATCCTCAGCCCATGTAGGATAAAGCAACTGTTGGCGAAGTGTTCCCAATACCATATAAGGTTTTTGAGGAAGGAAAAATATGCCTTCATAATTCCTATTATCTACCTCAAGAGCTACTACACCAGAAGAAATGGACGGTTGATTATCTTCAACGTCCTTCACATAGAATATGATTTTTCCTTTTCCAGTACTACAAAGACCACACATAGCTCTTAACAAAGATGTTTTACCGCTCCCACTTGGTCCTGTTACCTGTTCAAATGATCATGTACGGGAAAAGCTCTTCAGCTCCTTGTCAAGATATACTTAGTAAACTAATGATAACTTCAATAGAACAATGGAGTTACTAACCAATAAATGCTCATTCTTGTTGATTACCAACGATAAATTCCTAACCAATGCAGTACCACTTGGAGTCTCCACGGTCAAGTGCTCTATATCCACTAACTTTTGTAGCTTTTCTATGGGAATGGATCCATTTGACTCCGGTTCCGGTAAACCTTTGACATTACTATATATCAGACTTATCCCTTCTGAGGGGTCAGAACGGTGTTTCGGATTGCTGCCATCCAATAGATCGTCAAATTCACCTGTATGTTTCAATATCACTAGGCAAATAAGTATGTAAAGTTAAAACACACCTACGCCACTAAAGATCTCCTTGCGTGGAGTCAGAAGAGAAAGCATTGCCATATTGGACATCAGAAGTCAATTTATTAACAAGGTCAGACAAAATGACAAGGTACATATTATTATGAATCTGTAAACGATAGAATAAATCTAATTAACTTCAAAAGTCAATCTCAGAACTTCGAGTATTATGGTGAAAAGTAGAAAAGTTGAGTGGAAATTTTGGTCACATCCTAGTAGTTTTTGCATCCCTAGTTATAACAAATATTATTGAAGATGGCTTCAGATGACCTGAACAAGTACAAAAAATTATACGACGTGGGCAAATGATGTCTGTAAGAAAACGTGTCAGCATTTTGTCAATGTCTTTCTAGTGAGAGTCTAATGCATATTCATTCGATTTTAAGACCCCGTTATATCACGCAAATTAGACAGCTTCCTTATGAAGTTCTATCTGGTCAAATCAAAGTTACGCAACGGATCCTCATTATGTGTGTGTATATATATAAATAAAGATACAGAGACAATACCAAGTCGATCAATTACAGCTGCAAATGCACTGATAGTCTCAAATTGGTAGACAATAAGGGAGAAGTCTGCAAGTATATGACTGAAAGCAGATACTGACTGATTAATGACACCAAACGCAATTTTGCCTGAGAAATACATAGGGGCAACAACAGCTGCAGGAATAATCTGAATGAGATATCTGTATCCACTAGTGAAAAAATCGAGATTTCTTGAACATATCAACAATTTCTGCAAGGTAGGAATATGAGTTAAAACACAATCAGTTGGATGTGCATGGCATAACAATCAACACGCATAGTAATTTTAAATCAGTAAATATATTAAATGTAA
Source organism: Pyrus communis (assembly GCF_041283825.1). Taxonomy (NCBI): domain Eukaryota; kingdom Viridiplantae; phylum Streptophyta; class Magnoliopsida; order Rosales; family Rosaceae; genus Pyrus; species Pyrus communis. Next base: position 25,822,995 of record NC_142574.1, on the reverse strand, counting down.
ACAGAACATGCTCTACATCAATCCTCGCAGGCATCTGTGTACCAAAAGTAACTTAAAAAAAACAGCAAGTCCTAAGCATAACTGTATAGTTCTTAGGCATAATGATGCAGCTCAGTCTCTTCAATGAGCCACAGATATCACAGTGACATCAACAGAGATCAAGACCTAGGCACTGAAGTCTAAATATCAGAAACAACGTGATCAATTTTGAAAACTGGAACATGATGCTTATCAGATGAGATACATGTATATAACGTACATAAGAAATCAAACGCATGCTTACAAATTAAATTATAGACGCTAAGCAACACATGTTTAACATCTTCACCTTTCTTGCTTCTTGAATAAGGGTAATGAGAGCCCATACATGGTGATACAATGATAATAAACCTATGTTGTGAACCCACTTCTCCATTGAGAAGAAAAATTACATGTAGAAAAACAGTTTTTTAGTGGATGTTGAAGTTGTTTATAAGGGTTATCCGTAGGCATCAATAATCCAATGACACCAGCGCATCTGCCATAAATTGATACAAGCTTATTTAAAGTAGATCATGTAGTTTAAAGTGAGTACACTAGACACACAACAATATTGCGTAAAATTAAATTTGTGAGAGAAAAAGGAGTCTTCAGTGTAAAGGAAGGAGTCTTCAGTGCAAGGGAAAACAGAAGAAGATGAAATTATTCATACGCTCATATTTTTGAAAGCACTTGTGAAGCGTTGTAGCAAAAGTTGCATTTCATTTGCTTCACCACTATAGAAAGCAATGGATTCAGCATTTTCTCTGACGCGCACAAGTCCATAACGAAAATCAGCTTCCTTTTTCTCTTGCATGAAGTTTAAAGAAACCAAATTCTGAAAACACAGAAACAACGTTGTCATTAAACCAAGTTCCAAATTGCATACAACATGGGAAATACTTCTTGGTTAAACAGAGGTAAAGTTACCTTCCCAAGAAAGATACTTATGACTGTTCCGCCAATTGAATATACAAATAGAACAACAAACAGCGGAGGATAGATACCGAATAAGATGTTACTGAACGAGATGAGATCTGTCACAGCACTGAAAACTGTTACGGAGAAGTATAGGGCAATCTCTGTGAACGAATTTAGATCATCAACAATGCGTTGATCTGGATTATCAATGATTGATTGGGATTGAATTTTATAAAAGGTTTGGTTGCTTAGGTAACGGTCCAGGTAATATTTTGTCATCCAAGCTCTCCACCTCAAAGAAAGAGTTTGTCTTGCATAATATCGCAACACAAAAATCTGCACAAAAAGTTGTCAACACATGTAACAAATCTATCAATATCAGTAAGACCAGGTCATTGTTTCCATGTCCACATAACTTCATAGGCAAACGAATCAACAAAAATCATACGAATATGAACCCATTGGCGATGATCAAAGTGCAAAGAAGGGGAAACTTGTGAACAGAATACCCGAAAAGCTAACCTAGCAACTTTCAAACTTTTTCCATTGTGGGTTGCAATTCACTGGCATAAACCTCTGGCAATAGTTTCACCATTCATTGTTCTTATGTTTTCTTCTTTTCAGACAAAATCTTAGCAACTGCCTTTTTGTATTTTCCTTTCTTGTGATTACAGGAGGATGAAGGCGAGGACCCCAAAAAAAGTGGAAAAAAAACTAAGCAGAGGAAGTACTCACCGGAATTCCACCGGCAAATGCAGCTAAGTAGTAAAGCAACTGCTTCGTGAATTGTTTTTGGTTCTTGTCTTCAAATTATCGTCAAAATCCAATTACGGAAGCAAAGAGGAAACAAATTTCAGTAAAAAATAACTTAATTAATTACCAATAAGATTAACAAATTAGAGAGAGACCGGCAATGGCGTTATAGAAGTCGCGGCCGAGGAAATTGAAGCCGACGCTGATACCGGTGGTGGCGAGAGTGAGAGCTAAGACTACGGCCAGCCGGATCCTCGCTTGCACCTTGTCATCGGAGGACCAATAGGGAGCCGCCACCTTCCAGAATCTTCGGAGAAGCGGTCGCAGTTTAGGCACCTCCCTTTGCTGCAATAATGCGACCAGCTCATGAGGAAGAATAAGAAGAATAGTATCAAATCAAAGAGAAAAAGTAAAGAGAGAGCGGACCTTTTCTGTAGCTGGCGGAACTGGCCGCAGCACTGTAGAGCCCGAGGTGGCTGCACAGCGCCCAGTTGATGATTCGCCGTCGTTGCTCCTCTCTCTCCTCCTCATCATCCAATTGCAGCCGCTTCTACTAGTGGTGGACATGGTGGACAATGATGGAAATCTGGAGAAGAGGAGCCAATGAGCATGCGAGGTCGTTGCTTCTCTTTCGACTCCGACGCTCTCACTTCAATGTGGCGGCAATGACCGTAGTTGGGGGAGTTATAGGCGGAGGAGGATCAGAGCGAGACGGTGCCTGCATTATCATTTTTTCCATTTGTCTTCTCTTTCTGTTTAATTCTCCAGTGATTGAACTGATTTTCCTTGGGATTTTCCTTCCATCCAAACAAGTCCAGTTGTGATAGTTTGATTAGCATGGCAAATGTCAAATGAAATGAGTATCTACCGGCAGACTGCAGTGCAGATTCTCTGAAAATATAAATTAACCATTTCAGCAGTTTTCGTCCAACGAATGAGACCAAGTATACAACGCCACCGCTAACGTAACGGTAATCCGTCCTCCTGCATATCAGCATATCCGCTACGTAAAATAAATTGTCCGAGCAAAGCAATTGATATTAAAATATTATTTTTTTAAAATTGAAAAAATAATTTCTGTTGGCTCCTTTTCTCCTTTTCTCCTGGCTCCTTTTCTCCGTCAATCTCTGTTGACCTCTTCCACTCCTCCCTCTTTTTGTTCGTCTATCTTTCTCTCTCGAATTCTCAGTTTCTAGCTCCCATCAATTCACCAACCTGATGGCAAGTTTCTCTCTCATCGCTCTCTCTCTCCCCTCTTTATATCCACAAAAAGATTAGTTCTTGAAATTCCTGAAGCTCGAGTTTCTTTACGTGGAGTTGAAAGCATTGCCCAGGATGTAATTTTGGGCTTGCAAATATGGTATTCGTACTGTGACGTTGAGAGGATAAGTGGGTAATTGGTGGATTTTGGGTTCTGGGCAGCTGTAGTTTAGCTCCATTGATATGCTGAGTTGCTGAGAAGAAGAAGCAAAGATGGGCAAGAGAAGAAGAATGTTTAAAATTGACTTATCCGAATTAAAAATCGATCAATGTAATTTTTGAATATCATTGTCTAAAATCAATATCGTCATTCCGATAAAATTCTATCAAAATTTTTGTTACTAGTTAATATAACACATATGTAGACCCACAAATATAATTAAATACTACCGCATTTAGACCCCTCACATTTATGCTTATGTGTTGCCACACTTGGGCCATGTAGACAAAAAAAATTAAGAAAAAAATTAACTATTACTTTGAAAAAATAATTTATTAATTAAAAAATGTTCATCTTCTTCTTCCCCTCCACCGGAGCATCCACCTCCATCTCCTCCTTTTTCCATCGCCACCACCCATTCAAACTTTAAGCAACCACCTCCACTCCTTTCCCTTAGAATTCTCAACCCAAATGATTTCCTCAAAATTGGAGTCGAGCTCGAGTGGGACGAACCTATATTCTGAGCTGGACGCCACACTCCATCGATCACCCTAAAATCCCTAATTCTTATACCACAAACCCATATTCTCAAGATCCCCAAATTTACACCATCGACAACTTACGAAAATTATCCGTGGGTTTCCACTTCCGAGCAACATCTCCAACTTCATGATTCCCCTCGGTTTCTCCTCACGCAATTGATCTGGGTCTCGATTCCACGGTCCAACCCTTATGAACAATTGTCAATGAGCTACCAGATTCAAATGAGTTTTGATTTTAATTAAAAGGAAGATTGACTTACAATCCCATTTGGTGTCATATAATCATATTTGCTACTGTGGTTGTTGCAATTGATGTTTTCAATTTGCTGTTGGGAATGCATCACATGACTATGTAGTTGCCATGGAATTCCAGGAGGATGACCCGCAGCACTCACCGTCCTCTCGTCCAATTCGTCATCGTAATTCCTCTGGGTTTTCTTTCTGGATTCATGGGATCGTAATCCCTCGTCGTCCCTCCCGTAATTTACCCTTCTGGGATTTTTGAGTCGCAAATTAACTCTTAATTTTCTTTTATTTTTTAATCCACGTGGGATTCACATGTGTGTCATATTAGCTTATTAACATAAATTTTGACGGATATAAATGACATTAATTTGCAGCACTCATATTCAGAGAATAAATTGATCGATTTTCAATTTCAAAAATTATCTTAATTGGATGATCGATTTCAAATACCATTTGTGATAAAAATGCATAGAATTTTAACCAACAAAGAATTTTAACCACGAGCATAAATTTTCATAACTTTAATCAAAACTTAACATAAAAGTACTATGATGCTCTTTACTAGAGTTTATGGCCCTTTTCCAAATAAAAACCCTTCTCCCATTTTTCTTATTCCCTATTTCAATTCCTAATTTTCCTTGCTTTAAAATTGGCTAAGGAATTAAGTACATTGTTTTGTTGTGCGTTGTGGGTTTGATTCGGATGTTTTTGTTGTTAATTCTTTGATTACTTACTACTCGAGGTGTGATGAGCGGTTTGGCGAGAGGTGTTTTTTTTTTTTTTTTTTTTTTTGGGTCAGAGGAGAATTTTATTACCACAAAACACAACTTACAACATGGGCCCAACACAAACTTAATTACAATAAAAAAAAACCCCAAAACAAAGAAAAACCAGAAAAAAGGCCCAAGAAGGCCCAGAAACCAACGAGCCACCTCCAGAAACTTCCACAACCATCACTACCCTCGGAAACAGGTCATGCAGCCGCTTCCCATCCTCCGTCCAGTAGCGCCTCCCCTGATGCCACTTCCAACCCTGCAATTGCTCAACAATCGAAGCACAGCCACAAACTAGAGATAATCAACAACCCAGTGAGTGGAGCTGATTATTGAAAGGAAGTTCGTGGATACTCACGAACAACACTATCGGAATCGATAGACAACCCGGAGAAAGTGGTGGTGGTTGTAACACCCTAGCCGGTGAAGACATTGGAGCTCTACACACGATCTCCCAAAGAAACATGGTTAACGAACGGATCAAGGGTGAATAGAGGAGAGGTTTACCTTCAGGAGAAAAGGAACTGGGAAGGCCAAAGTGAAAATTGGGGAGAGATAGCAGTAGAGGCAGGGAAAGAAAAAGGAAAAGAAAAAAGGAAACACACGACAACCGACCCCGGCCAAAGCTGCCACCAGAAAAATCCAAGATTGAAAGACTCACAATTAGTGAGAAACACTCTCAGGACAGAGAGAAGAACTCTCACCTTGGCGAGAGTTTTGTTTGACAGGATGGCGGAAAGAGAGATTGTGTAGTGGAATTCGATAATTGCAATTGCTTTGGAAAATTATGAATGCAAAAGTGAGTCAAACCCAATTACAAAGAGGGAAAATGGCTTATCACTTGTGCTCTTTAACCTCTTCTTTTTTCTATAACCCCCAAACTCCCTCCCGCTCTCTCCCTTCTTCTTAGCAGACTAATTTCCAACTAAGAAGCTATGCCGTTAACACCCAGAGACTCAAGTTTCCTTAACTGTAATTTCAGTCATGATCCTCTCTGCAAATACACCATGTTTCTTTGCAAGAACCAGTTGTAGGATAAGCCCAAAACTCTAAAGCTCCAAAAATTGATAATATTCAGAGCTCAGTTCGAAATTCCTAGTCTTTGTTGAAATGCTACATCTGGGTCAGGAGAGATAGTATAGTGTGCCGGAACACAAGTGATACATCATGTGTCATTATATAAGTTGTGAGGTATCTGTGTTAAAAATTAACAAATCAAGAAATAAAAATTATCACGGCATACATAATAACACGTGGTGTACCACGTAATGACCAGACACAATGAAAATTTTCTCCTGGGTTAGAAGCTTTACAACTGTCAGCCTAACAAATGGTGTGAACATAGTAGAGCAAAGTAAATAGGTGTGAACTCCAACAAAAGGCATTATAGTATTTTCATGTCAAGTTTTGGTTAAAATTGTAAAAAGCTATAATTGTTGGTTAAAATTTTATTCATAATCTAAATTTTAGCTATTTTTCCAAATTTTCCAGTGTTTGAGATTTGGACGTGGCAAATGCCAGCATGATATCAGACCACTGAAGTTGAATTTCAGTCAATTATTGCCCCATTGAGTAGTCTGGTACAATTGGGCCCACATGTAAACCAACTAATGGGGTTGGGGTGGAGAGGATTGTTGGGGTCTTGGGCTCGACTATGACATTTCAAGAGATTTACGTAGGGGTAGAGCTGAAAATTACACCATGAAGCACCTCAAATACAAAGAATCTCGTTGTTTTGTAAGAGGTGCCGTTTTTCTTTGTTTTAAAGATTAGTCTATGCCACTTAATACTACAGTTTATGGTATTTCTCTTCACTTGTAAGTGAAAAGTCTTAGATTCGATTCTCGCCAAAAATAAATTTGAACCACATTATTTTAGCCCATTGGGAGGCATAGCCTACCATTTCCCCTTAGTGTAGATAATATCGTTTGTTAATATATATATATATATATATATATATATATATATATATATATATTTTAGCATACAAAGTCTTGAAGTTTCTCTTTCCCTCCTCCACAGATTGGATGAGTTCATATGAAAATGTCACAAACTGAAACGTACCTGGCCGAGAGTTCTCACCGGAGTAATTGATCATTCATGGATCAATTCGATGATGAAGCCAAACCTAATCGTGGGAGGGCAGTACCAGACTGTCACAAAATTGGATTAGAAAACGAAAGGTGCAGTCTTCAGAGGACAACGACGAGAATTTTGCAAGCCTCAGAAAAATAAATTTCTTTCATTAATCGATCGTTACGTTACTGGAGAGCTCATAATTCGTGCTACTACAATTTCTTCACGAACTCATTGGCCAATTTCACCTAAAACCATGGATTATGACAAGCAAATCATATTCGATCTCACATCAGAGGTTTCATTGTTTCAAGTTCGTCTTTCCCTCTTTGTAGTCTCCTTGCGTATAGGGTAGTTATTGCTTGCAAAATAAATGTCCCAAACTCTAACTTCAATACCTTAATCATGGAGTTGTTTGCACGCATTGATTCTTGGGTGCAAGCATATATTGAAAATCATTTTGCAAAAGAAATAATTCCCGCACATTTATTCAATTCAAACGTCAAAAATAAACGTAGTGACGAAGAGGGATGCGCGGAAGTCACTTCACTTTTGCAAATTCTACAACATGCCTGACTGGAAGAGCCATAAACTGCTGCACAAACTGAAGGCAAATGGCTCGTATGTCATGTTTGAATAGTTTATAAGTGACATAATGTCACATTCCGGTCCGGGGGGACTAATTTTCGGGTCCGCTTCACCACCGTAGCACGATATTGTCTGCTTTGGGCCCCGACCACTTTTCTCCTACAATTCTTCCAATTTTTCTTTATACCATTTATTCTCATTTCTAGAATTTTCAAGATGGCAAAAGAGCATGTTAGAGGTCGTAATTGGACCTTTGACGAAGATATTGCTTTATGTTTGGCATGGATTTCGATTAGCAAAGATGGTGCCATCGGCACCAATCAAAATAGAAAGGTTTTATGGGGTAAAATCGTTGATAAGTTCCATGAAAACTCCAACGCCGGTCGAAGGGAAGTTGGTGGTGTTTATGATCGGTGGAAGATTATCAACAAAGCGTGCACTTTATGGAAAGGAAGCTTAGAGAGAGCCATGGTTGACATGCCTAGTGGAAGGGGCGCCTCAGAAATTGTGAGTTTATTTGTTGATATTTTAGTTGTCATATACATAATAGTATTTTGCAATTAATTGTTTTTATGTATTTGTTGCAAGAACTACACCAAAAAATCAAGCTTTTAAGTTGCATCATGCTTGGAACATCCTCAAGGATTGTCCGAGGTGGGGAACCGATGTGAACCAACAATGTGGAAGATTATTTCATAATGAAGCCCCACCCCCAAATGATGTCAATGAAGGTGTGAATTTTGCCGACAATGAAGGTGTCGAACAAATGACCCCAACTTCTTCTTTTGCAAGGCCCTCGGGTAGAGATAAGCAAAAGGAAGCAAAGAGAAAAGGGAAGTCCCAAGATCCAACACGTGCACAATTTGCTAGCGAAATGGCAATAATGAACGAAATCCAATGCCGTTGGCAAGAAGAATTAGCCCAAATGCTTTTGGCCATGAAGGAACAAGGGGATAGGGAGCAAGAAAGGTACGAAACAAATTTGATAATGGAGGACCTCGACAAATACACTCCAAAGAGGAAGAGATACTTACATGGTAAGCAAAAGGAAATTTTACGAAGGAATGCCACAAGGAGTATATTTCAAGATGATGATTCATCTCAAGACTATCACCCAAGTCCATCACCAAGTCAAGATGGTGAATATCATTATTAAGTTTATGTAGTCTATGAGTTTTCGATTGTATTAAGTTTATGTAGTTTATTAATTGTGTTTTTTATTTTTTAAGTTTATGTGGTTTATTAATTGTCTTTTTTATTTTTTAAGTTTATGTGGTTTATTAAATGTCGTTGGTATTAAGTTTATGTGGTTTATCTTGATTTTCATGTATTGATTTAGTGATTTTTCAAAATTTATCGGAATTTAAATATTTTTAGGTTAAAATGTTCATAAAATTAATTTAGGATAGTCTACATAATTTTTTTTTTTTAAAAGTTAATTTAAAAAAAAAAAAAGCCTTAATTCATTCTTTGATAATCTGGGGCTAAAATTTTAAGCCAGAAAGGTTGGAGTAGAAAAGCTGTTTCTGGGCTAAAACCTAAATTTTCTGGGCTAAATATTTTTAGGTTTTAGGTCACCATTAGAGATGGTCTTAGGGGCCCGACGTCCTCGTCGGCACACCATGCCCAGGGTTAGGCTCTAATACTAAATTGTCACATCCCGGCCCGGGGGGACCACTTCCCGGGCCCGCTCCACCACCGTAGTACAATATTGTCCGCTTTGGGCCCCGACCACGCCCTCACGGTTTTGTTTCTGGGAACTCACATGAGAACTTTCCAATGGGTCACCCATCCTAGGAGTGCTCTCGCGCGCTACTCACTTAACTTCAGAGTTCCCATGGAACCCGAAGCCAGTGAGCTCCCAAAAGGCCTCGTGCTAGGTAGGGATGGGAATATACATATAAAGATCACTCCCCTGAACGATATGGGATGTCACACAGAAAGTGGAAAGTTTTGTACAGAATCTGATCATATATATGTTAGACCAAGTCAGACTTATCGAGCATCCAACTCTAGTTCAAACTCTTCAGTTGGATATTCTAAAGTTCAACCGTTATCCAAGGACAAGTCTGTTAGGTCTAGGTTTCTTTTGAATGTTTCTTAGCTAAAGTCTGATAGCTTTGTATCATTTGAAATTCAAACTGTGCGTGTAAATGGGGTTTTTCAAAACCCTTCTGTAATCTGTAAACTGATATAAATACAAGCAATCCATCATTATCTGGATAGGAAAATTCAGCTGAAAACCTTAACACTATGTTTGGATGAGGGAAATAAACATGGAATTTTGGTAAAAGTCAGAATTTATAAATTAACAGGCACCAATTCTCTTGTTTGGATTCATAAGCATAGAAATTTAGAATTTCCGTATAAAAAAAAAACTTGGAATTCGGGACCTCCAAATCCCAAGTTCAAATTCCATGTAAATAGGTGTCATTTCTCAATTTCTATGATTGAGAGTTTAAAAATAACAAATTCTGTATTCAATTCCATTGTTCTTTTAGGTTAACCAAACAAGAAAACTTACAAATTCTAGAAAATAAAATCTCGTCATTTCAATTTCCGTCATTTTTAAATTCCTTAGTAATCTTAAATTTCTTCACCCAAACATAGTGTTCTTAGTTTTACAACATAAACCCTAGAAAGTTTTGCAGAAACTACTTATGATACAAAGGACCCGAAAACACTTGCACCACATCAGAGAAACAGAACAAACAAGTGACCTAATGTAAGAAAATGCAGCTGCAATTGTACGTTTCATAAGTTGTATAATGTTTCTCGATTGATGGATTCAATGCTCCAATTGGGTTCGGCGCTACTGGGTTCCGCGGTGGAGATCCGTAAGTTCTTCTTGTGGAAGTCGTAAAGAGTTTGCCGGTGACCGACGCTTATATATGTTATGCCTGCCTTTTCAATCTGCTGATATAAATGAACCTGCCAACAGAAGCACAACCGGGAGATCATCATTACAATTTATATCATGTTCTCTTCATAGTGATTCAACAACTATGCTTCTAGGCCTCCTGGGAAAAAATTGAAGCAGGTGGGCATCAGGTGCATATGATATCGAATGAGTGGTACATAACCAACACTTCAAAAAGACTTGGAACGAGTTCATTAGCTTATGCGTGTTAACAGTTTATAGACTAGATCATTCATTCCAGGTGTTCGTGTGCATAGCGCGAAATTTGACTATATGCGTTAGGGGCAATTCCTGAAGATGCTCTGGACCTGATGAGTCCAATACATGTGGGAAGGACGAGGAAGAACAAATGAATCTTGAAAGTCTGAGGAAAGAGCGTGGAAATACCTCATTGGCTTCATCTAAAGCACTGGTAGACTCATCCAGTAGAACCAATTGTGGTTTCGAAAGCAGTAAACGAGCAAATGCAAGGCGTTGCTGCTCTCCAAGGGAGAGAACACTAGACCATTCATATGAAGTATCCAAACTGTTGAATCGGGATAATATATAGCCAAGTCGGACATCCTCCAAAACCTGTATCAGGTCCTCCGTGGTGGGCTTACTAGGCTTTTCACTCATATGTTTCGAATTTGGTGCCTGCGTCAAGAAAGGAAGTGACCCTGCAAGAATTACAAAACAATTGTCACAGTTGATCATAGCTTCCTCAGCAGTCAGCAGAGTACCATGTGGCAAAAGGAGTTGAAGTACATACCAGTTGGTTTAGTACCATCCGCTGTGGAAATTGCATCCTCAGCCCATGTCGGATAAAGCAACTGTTGGCGAAGTGTTCCCAATACCATATATGGTCTTTGAGGAAGGAAAAATATGCCCTTATAATTCCTATTTGAGGGCCTCCGAAGTTCCCCATATTTATCACTACCAGTATCTACCTCAAGAGCTACTACACCAGAGGAAATGGATGGTTGCTTGTCTTCTCCGTAGTTCACATGGAATATGATTTTTCCTTTTCCAGTACTAAAAAGACCAGACATAGCTCTTAACAAAGATGTTTTACCGCTCCCACTTGGTCCTGTTACCTGTTCAATTGGTCATGTACGGGAAATGGTCTTCAGCTCCCAGAAAAGATACATTAACTAACGATAAATTCAGTAGAACAATGGAGTTACTTACCAATAAATGCTCATTCTTGTTGATTACCAACGATAAATTCCTAACCAATGCAGTGCCACTTGGAGTCTCCACAGTCAAGTGCTCTATATCCACTAACTTTTGTTGCTTTTGTATGGGAATGGATCCATTTGACTCCGGTTCTGGTAAGCTTTTAACGTTACTATATATCAAACTTATCCCTTCTGAGGGGTCAGAATGACGTTCCAAGTTGCTGCTATCCAACAGATCATCAAATTCACCTGTATGTTTCAGATATCACTGGCAAATATTATTGAAGTTGGCTTCAAATGACATCAACAAGTACAAAAAGTTATACAATGTGGGCAATTGATGTCTGTAACTATCCGTCTGAATCTAGGAAGGCAAAACCATGATTAGAAATTAAAATATGGATAAGAAAACATGTCATTTTTTTGTCAATGTCTTTCTAGTGAGACTCTAATCCATATTCATTCAATTTTAAGACCCCGTTATATCACGCAAATTAGACAGCTTCCTTATGAAGTTCTATCTGGTCAAGTCAAAGTTACGCAACAGATCCTCGTTATAACAGATATATAGATAAAGATACAGAGACAATACCAAGTCGATCAATTACAGCTGCAAATGCACTGATAGTATCAATTCTGTAGACAATAAGGGACAAGTCTGCAAGAATATGATTGAAAGCAGATGTTGACTGATCAATGACACCAAACTCAATTTTGCCTGAGAAATACATGGGGGCAACAACAGCAGCGGGAAGAATATGAATAAGATAGCTGTATCCACTGGTGAAAACCTCGAGATTTCTTGAACTTATCAACAATTTCTGCAAGGTTGGAATATGAGTTAAAACACAATCAATTGGATGTGCATGGCATAACAATCTACATGCAAAGTAATTTTAAATCAGTAAATATATTAAATGCAAGCAGATCATGCTCTAGATCAAACCTCGCAGGCATGTGTTCCAAAAGTAACTTAAAAAAAACAGCAAAGTCCTAAGCATAACTGTGTAGTTCTTAGGCATAATGATGCAGCTCAGTCTCTTGAATGAGCCACAGATATCACAATGACATCAACAGAGATCAAAACCTAGGCACTGAAGTCAAAATATCAGAAACAACATGATCAATTTTGAAAACTGGAACATGATGCTTATCAGATTAGATACATGTATATAACATAAAGAAATCACACGCATGCTTACAAATTAAATTATAGACGCTAAGTAACACATGTTTGGCATCGTCATCTTTCTTGCCTCTTGAATAAGGATAATGAGAGCCCATAAATGTTCGGCATCGTCATCTTTCTTACAAATTAAATTACATTTAAAAAAAGAGAGTTTTTTAGTGGATGTTGAATTTACTTATAGGGTAATCAGTAGCATCACTAATCGATCCAATGACACCAGCACATCTGCCATAACTCAATCCAAGTGTATTTAAAGTAGATCATGTTGTTTAAATTGAGTACACACAAAAATATTGCGTAAAAATAAATTTGTGAGAGAAAAAGGAGTCTTCAGTGTAAAGGCTAATGACTGCATGTAGAGAAGTGAAAACAGAAGACGATAAATTTATTCATACACTCATATTTTTGAAAGCACTTGTGAAGCGTTGTAGCAGAAGTTGCATTTCATTTGCTTCACCACTGTAGAAAGCAATGGATTCAGCATTTTCTCTGACGCGCACAAGTCCGTAACGAAAATCAGCTTCCTTTTTCTCTTGCATGAAGTTTAAAGAAACCAAATCCTGAAAAAACGGATACAATGTTTTCATTAAACTGAGTTCCAATTGCATACAGCATGGGAAAGATTTCTTGGTTAAACGGAGCTAAAGTTACCTTTCCAAGATAGATACCTATAGCTGTTCCACCAATTGAATATACAAATAGAACAACAAACAGCGGAGGATAGATACTGAATAAGATGTTACTGAACGAGATGAGATCTACCACAGCATTGAGAAGTGCTAATGATAAGGATAGGGCAGTTTCTGTGAACGAACTTAGATCATCAACAATGCGCTGATCTGGATTATCAATGATTGACTGGGATTGAATTTTATAAAAGGCTTGGTTGCTTAGATAACGGTCCATGTAATGTTTTGTCATCCAAGCTCTCCACCTCAACGAAAGAGTTTGTCTTGCATAATATCGCAACACAAAAATCTGCACAAAAAGTTGTCAATACAGGAAACAAATATATCAATATCAGTAAGACCAGGTCATTGTTCCCATGTCACATAACTGCATAGGCAAACGAATCAACAACAACCATACGAATATGAACCCATTGGCGATGATCAAAATGCAAAGAAGTGGAAACTTGTGAACAAAATACCCGAAAAGCTAACCTAGCAACTTTTAAGCTTTTTCCATTGTGGGTTGCAATTCACTGGCATAAACCTCTGGCAATAGTTTCACCATTCATTGTTCTTTTGAGGTCTTCTTTTTTGACAAAATCTTAGCAACTGCCATTTTGTATTTTCCTTTCGGGTGATTACACAAGGATGAAGGCGAAGACCCGGGAAAAGGGAAGAAGGGAAATAGCAAAAAATGACCCATTTTCTTAATCTTAGGACTCAAATAGGAAAAGCCGGCCATGCACAAGCCATGCACACCAGGCACAAAAGTGAAATGACGAAAATACCCACATATAAATTGTAAAAATTCACAAGTAATGACGTCAATTTTTTGATTTTGAAGAGAGAGCTGTGAGCTATGAATTCTAGGTTGGCTCAGATCTATGAGCATATCATATGCATGTCACTGAAAAAGATGATTTTTAGATTCAGGTCAAAGATTTGTCTTCCCTTTATGCTTATTCTCAAACTTTAGAGAGAGAGTGTGAGTGAAAAATAAACTCAGCCATCGAGAAGCGACAACGACAATTACCACCCAGCACCACGTCGCTTCATATTCGAATTCGGTGCGTCCATCGTTCATTGTGCGGTCAGTTTTTGTCAAGTACTGTTTATATTTAATTTTAAATACAAATATTTAAAATGATTTCTGGCCGCACGATGAATAATGGACGCACCGAATTCGAGGATCCCCAAGATCCCCACAAAGAGGATCCGGAGGGGATCCTCTTCCCGGATTTCTTTGCCGCCCAAAAAGAACTGAGCTACCGACTCCCACGAAACCATTTGATGGCTAAACTATTAATTCAAGGAGGATCCTGCATAACCATTTCATAATGCCAGAGACCGTCTTCAAAGCCACGTAAATATATGTGGGTCCTTTCCTAGGAAATATTTATGTAGAAATATGAGGTGAGATATGAAGGCAATTTGGTTATTTTAAGTGTTAGAAAAAATCAATCTATGAAAGTTTTGAAAGATAGTTGATACCTCACTTTTAGATTACATGAGATAAAGAAAAATGATACGAGTGTAACCATCTACAAATATGATAAAATATTTTTAACCTTCCATTGATTCAATAGTAGGACCCTATACATCGGTGTGAACAAGTTCAAATTGTATGCTAGACCTAGAAATTGAGGTTTCAAAAGGTAGCCTAGCAAATTTTGAGAAATACGGGTGTCACACTTAATAGAAGGGTGATAAAACATGGGAAATAGTTATAACAAAACAACTTCGGATGAATGTGCTAGCCTTTGGTGCCCATATGTGGTATGCATGCTCTGTGCATATTCAATTTGTCCTCTTTCAGTCTTAAAATTAAGTAAGAGCTCGTTTAGATGTGCTTTTAAAATGATTGAAAGTGTTTTTTGTGAAAATATTTTTAAAACCATTTTTAGTAAAGATGCAAGTAAATCCTAAAAAAAAACACTTAAAGTGCTTATTGGAATAAACACATAACTAGTGCTTCTTACAGAAAGCACCTTAATGATTTTGAAACCCAAAAATATTTTCTCAAAAAGTGCGTTCAGTCATTTTAAAAGCACATAAAAAATAAAAAAAAACCCTAAATTGATCATTTTTAGCAATTTCCCAAAAAACTAAACTGAGGGATGGGTAACTAAGTGAAAGTGCAGCAATTGGTGCTCACCGTAATTCCAAAAGCAAATGCACCCAAGTTGTAAAGCAGCTGCTTCGTGAATTGTTCTTGGTTCTTGTCTTCAAATTATCACCAAAATCCAATTTCGGAAGCAAAAAGGACCAAATTTCAGTAAAATAAATTAACTTAATTAATTACCAATAAGATTAACAAATGAGAGAGAGAGAGAGAGAGAGACTGGCAAGGGCGTTATAGAAGTCGCGACGGAGGAAACTGAAGCCGACGCTGATGCCGGTGCCGGCGAGAGTGAGAGCGAAGACTACGGCGAGCTGGATCCTCGCTTGTACCTTGTCGGAGGAGGACCAATAGGGAGCCGCCACCTTCCAGAATCTTCGGAGAAGCGTCTGCAGTTCAGGCACCTCCCTCTGCTGCAGTAATGCGACCAGCCCATGAGGAATAAGAAGAAAGATAATCAAATCAAACAGAAAATGTAGAGAGAGAGAGAGAGAGAAGGGACCTTTTCTGTATCTGGCGGAAATGGCGGCGGCGGTGCAGAACCCGAGGCGGCTGCACAGCGCCCAGAAGATCTCGAAGAAGAAGGTGATGATTCGACGTCGTTGCTGCTCTCTCTCCTCCTCATCATCCAATTGCTGCTGCTTCTGCTAGTGGTGGACACGGTGGACAATGATGGAAATCTGGGGAAGAGGAGCCAATTAGCATACGACATCGTTGCTCCTCTTTCGACTCCGTCGCTCACTCTCACTCCAATATGGCGGCAACGGCGGCGGTTGGCGGAGTTATAGGCGGAGGAGGAGCAGAGTGAGACAGAGTATGTTTGTTGTACCTGTGTAATCATTTTTTCCATTTTTTGCTTTATTTTATTCTCCAGTGATTGATTATCCTTCCATCCAAACAAGTTTTTGTGTGAGAATTTATACTTGCAACTATCAAAATGAGTGTTTTCTTGCAGTGCAGATTCTTAGAAAATATGCATTGACTGACCAATTGATATTAAAAATTATTGTTCTACCTTTTTCTTAGTCAAATTCTCACAACTAAGACCGATCCGAGGATAGTCAAGGTAAGCGCCGTCTAGGGCCCTCACTTCGGAGGCAACAAAATTTAAAAATTTATATATACAATTTAAATTAATAAAAATATTAACAAAATAAAATTATGTAAACTGAAGTGTACATTTGCATCTAAAAATGCAAAACGTGTAATATTTGTATATCTTTTTGTACTATTACTTTTAATAATATTTGATGTTAAAAATAAACATTTTCATGTATTTAGCGAATTTTCTATTTACGTATCAATGTACAAATAATCGAGGTTCAAAAAGCTCTAGGGCTTGCTCGCCTAGATCTGAAATGCTTGGGCTGACCCTGCTAGAAACCTCTCCATCTCCTCCCTATTTTTATCCGTCTATCTCTAGAAACCTCTGCCTCTCCTCCCTCTTTTTATCTGTACTCTCTATCTTCCTCTCTCTTGAATTCTCAATTTTTACCTCCAACAATTCACCCACCTGCTGTAAAATTTCTCTCTCATCACTCTCTCTTTCTTTTCTATTTCCATAAAAAGATTAGTTCTTGGAGTTTTTGAAGTTCGAGTTGTTAGAATCACAATCCTTAGCAGGAAATTGACCTAAGTTGAGCAGCTATGGTAGCAATGCAATGGAGAAGAAGAAGTTGGAATTGGAATATTCTTTCTATTAGTTCAAATCTAACCGTTACAATGAATGTGTTGAGAGATATATACCACTAGTCAACAATCTAGTGTGTGATTGCCAGTTGTACAACTTCAACAAACTTATTGAAATAACTCCCTACAACACTTGGCCTATTACAATTGAACCCAAAGATCCCAAATCATTAAAATTCAGTCCCCAATTCACTTACAATTTAACCCTTTAACTATAGCTAATTACTATCCTTGTGATTGAAGTAATCACATATATGCAATTCATAACAACACTTTTTCCTTAAGAAAACCTTGTCCACAAGGTTCATAGAGAAAAATCAGGAAACTTGGCCTGGAATTCATCGAAGTCCTCCCAAGTAGCATTATCCTCCTCTTGATATTGCCACTGCACTATAATTTGCACACCTGCAGAGTCTCCATTCTTGTAAATTCTCCTAGCTATCATAGCTTTGGGACTGTTTTGAGCCAAGCCATCTTCCGTAACTTGAGGCAAAATAGTCTGAGCATTGGTGTAATCTCCCAACTGTTTCTTAAGGTAGCTCAAATGAAACATTGGATGTATCTTAGTCCCCAATGGCAGTTTAAGCTTGTAAGCCACATCACTAATCTTCTTAAGTACCTCATAGGGCCCATAATACCTAGGTTGTAGCTTGTGGTAACTGTGAGGTGCTAAGGTCTACAACTGGTATGGTATCAGCTTCAAGTAAACAAAATCACCAATTGTGAAATATCTCTCTATCCTCTTCTTGTCACTGTAATGTTTCATCCTATTCTGAGCCATCTCCAAGTTAGTTTTTAGCACGATAAGACCCTATCTTGTTCAAGAAACCTTTGCTTCATAGTATTAACTATTGCAGTGCGGGGAGAAACTAGCCAATCAAAAAAGGGGAAAGGAGAGAAATGAGGGAGGAGAGGAAGCAGCCAACCCGGACTATAACACGACTTGGTTCCTGACCCGACTTCAGACTCGATTTTTCCTGCACAATTTTGATGAAATTTCGTCACTTTGTCTCCACTTTCCACCCAAACCCAACTAGGTTTAAGCCAAGTTTCGCGGAGAATGAACCCGTGGGTTCTGTGAGTCTCTCGACTGTGATCCACCGTTTTTTCAATCACCACCGTCATTCAACTCCCCTTAGACCCAGGAATAAGTCCTAAGCATCGAGTGAGGCGTCAGAGTTCAAATGGACGATGATTCGAAGGGCACCAATCCTAGGGTTTCCGGCAGCCTCTTACAAGTATGAAAATTCTTCCTCTTGTTATTTTCTGCAGTCCTGTGAAATTTGGTGATTTTTGGAGTCGGTCGAAAAACTGGGTTTTCGTTCGCTGGAAACCGCCTCATACGGTGGCGCGTACGGCGGCATGTGGCCAATGGGCCAACTTTGTCTTTCTAGGCTAAATTCAATATTCTAAATCCAATTTTGACAATTGTTTGATGTGATTTTGTTGTTTGAGCCTAGTTTCGTAGATTGCCGTCCATAGACCTTTGAAGTAAACGATGAACTGACTGTTAGATCATCACCAAATTTTAGTATGGTTTTGTACGTATTATTTAAGGAACTTGGTAACTTATGGATGGGAAATCCGATGGGCGGATCTTCCTAATTGATTTACTAGGGTTAATTTTGATCAAAATGTTCTTAATTATTCTTAAATACTAAAATTAGTTTTACTAGAGACTAGGTAAGGCTTAGTGGGCCTATATTAGTTAGTGAGTTATTCCAGATAATATATATACCTCGATTTACGTGTATAAGATGCCTTATTGTGAGATATATGTGTATTTATCTTCTTGATAATATGAATTATATGTATGATAACTGTTATGACAATGTGAGCCTAGAATTCTATTAGAAGTATTCTATAGAACTTATATGCTTATGTGACATGTCAGTTAGTGGCCATGAGAAGTTGATAGTGCATGTGCCTACGTTGTAATCATAGGGGTTGAGGTAGGGGTAAGTTGTGTGTTGAACTTACTGCACCATGTAGCAGTGGTACATGAATGGTTCTGCTTGGTATATCCACAATAGGTGACCGTACGTATTACAGGGGTGATCATGTTTAGTATATCCGCGATAAGTGATCACCACCTGCACGATTAGACTATACTTATGGTTCTGCTTAGTTTATCCGCAATGAGGGACCATACGCATTCTAAGAGTGATCATGCTTGGTACATCCGCACTGGGTGATCACTACTTAGAGCTATAGGATACAGTCATGTTTGGTATATCTGCGATGGGGACTATTAGGGGTGATCATGCTTGGTATATCTGCAATGGGTGATTAGTGCCTACGTTATTAGACTATGCATATGGTTTTTCTTGGTTTATCTGTAACGGGGGACCATATGTATTCTAGGAGTGATCATGCTTGGCATATCCACGATGGGTGATCACTACCTAGAGTTAGGATATGGTCATGCTCGATATATCCGCGATATGGGACCATACGTATTTCAGGGATGATCATGCTTGGTATATCCGCGATGGGTGATCACTGCATGCACGATTAGATTATGCATATAGTTATGCTAGGCATATCCGCAATGGGGGATCGTACACATTCTAAGGGTGATGAAGATTAGTTGTACTTGGTACATTTTGATAGGCGACCATATTTTAGTTGGATTCCGTTGAGTGGCCCAGAACCCCTAATGTTACTCATTTCCATATGGTTAGTCTAGCCCTAGATTTGAGTGAATAAGAATTGCTCACAGTAGACATTGTGTTTATAAATTAGATTTATCATGTTATTACTTGGAATCTAGGTTAGGAATTTTGTAGAATTCCTTTATTAAATTTCATGAATTGATATGTGATCTTATTGATTGATTAACGTAGTTAAATGTTAATATCGTGCATCTTTGATTATTGGGATTGATTAATTGGAGTGATTGTGGAATGATGTTGGATCTGATTGTTATTACTATGATAAGATTCGTTGACCAATGTGGCTAGAGAATAATATTGTGCTTCTTTGGTTGTTCTTTGAGATGTTGCATGCTATAAATTGCAGTATTATGTTGAAACATAGTGATTTATTAGATGGATGAAAGGGAAATCTTGATTGTCATGTTGGTTTGCTATGTAGCCCTGAATCTAATTATTCATGCTTGTCTTGTTATGTAACCCTGAATCTAGTAATTCATGATTGTCAAGTGTAATACCCTGAAATTTTAAATATATGAATTTTATATTCATAATTGTGAATATGTGAAGAAAATCGAAATTTAATCGATGTACGGTCCCAAAGATAAAATTGGGAAAATCGTAAAGTTTTGTTCTAGGAATTATTATAATATACGTATTCATGGTATTGAGAATTTATATTATTTTTCGGGAATTTATATTAATTTATTTGAGTTCAATTTTAAATTAAACTGCTTACGAGGTTTAAAGTTTGGAAATTAACTATTTAAAATATGTAGACCTTTTGAGGTCACAATTTATATTTTTGAATAGAGCCCGATCTCAAGAACGCGTAAGCGCAAACCGTTCGTGAAACGGAGTTATAACGAAAGAGTTATTAACATTTAAAATTAGGGTTATTTTGGTAATTTTATTTCCCTTTAGAAGGCTCCAGAAATCTGGAGCCATGAGTTGTGCCACATGTGTGGCTGTGATTAAAGAGAACAATAAATGATGGATGGTTGTGATTAAAAGGAAAGAATAGAAAGGAGGGTGAGGAATTGGGAGAGAGAATGGGGAGGAGAAATGAGAGAAAAGAGACACGGGGGATCGGGACCTGGGCCTTGGTGACCCGACCCGGTCTACAATCATGCATGTTTCCGACAGGTTCTCACCCCTTTTTCCGGTGAATTGCTTTAAGCAACCACTTGGAAACCCCTCCACGACCTTCCCTCTCCCTATTACACCCCAAAAATCATGAAATTTGGCCTTGCATTTGGGAAGAACACACTCGTGGGTGCCGCGACCTTCCTTGCTCGAAAACCACCAAATCCGAAATGATTTGGTTCAATTACCACCACCATGAGACTACCTTTGAGGTCTGAAACAAATCCCAAACAATTGTATGGGCGGCGGAACACATGAGATGACGAATCGAGAACACCCATTTATAGGGTTTCCGGCAGGTTCAAAGTAAATTGGAGCCTTTCCAGGCCAAATTGGATTTGGCCACAGGTATAAAGTTTGCTCAACTCCTTGAGATCTTCATTTCTGTAATTTTTGAGATTTTTTAGAAATAGTTGAGTTTTCCGACTAGCTGGGGCGGCCGACCGCCACCCACGGCGACAGGTGCGGCGACGCACGGCCAGGGAGCCGATATTGTGTTTTGATGCGAATTTCGTTATTATAATTATGTTTCTGAAACCTAACTGATGTGGTTTAAATATCAATACGATTGTGGTATATGTTGGACTAAATGAATATATTCGAGTTTGGTTTGCATTTTTGAAAATGTGAACTACGAATGGCTTTATCCCTATTTAGGGTACGTAGACAGTCTAACGAGACGTTAGATGCAGCCATAAAATAAGTGAGATTAAATACTTCGAGAATAAATAATTAGAATGAGATTTGACCTATAAATAAAGAAACACGTTAAGTGGTAGCTAATTAATCGAGGTAAATCTTTTGTTGAATGATTGTGCCAAGAGAAGGGAGTTTGGGTTAATAACTTGAGTTTTATCCTTATGCTTTGATAATTAAATGTTGGTTATAAATTTATTGTGAGGGTTCATGAAATTAAAGTGTTTAATTGGGATTAATGGTATGTTAACTAAACAAGAGTTTAGTTCAGGCCTATCACCAATATACTTATTTTCTGAAATAAAACATATTTCGGGCCCGGGGTGTTACATCAAGTCCCAATAATTGATTGAGGAACGTTATGCCTTCCTGTTATAACGCACTAGGATAAATGTTTAAGTTGAGCGAATGGTGAACTACGAATCGCTTGATCCATTCTTAGGGTATGTAGGCAGTTTAACACTAAGGTTAGATGCAGCCATGAAATAAAAGAAAATGAATGCGTGGTTAAATCATTGATTGGTTTTGGTCTTGTCTCGGAGACGAGACATGATAAATAAACAGGGATGTGCTGACGTCACGTGTCGATCTTGGATGTATGTCGGGATTGGGGCATGACACAGAATGCACTGATGAAAATGGGGTCTCTATCACTGACAATAGAGTTGGGCATCCCTTGCAACTTGAATATGTGATCTTCAAATAGCTGTGCTACTACAGTGGCAGTGTAAGGGTGTGACAAGGGTACAAAATGAGCATACTTTGAGAGCATGTCAACCACCATTAAGATCACAGTTTTTCCCTTACAATTAGGCAAGCCTACTATGAAGTCTATGCTAATGTCAGACCTAACCCTATGAGGAATAGGTAATGGTTGCAACAATCCAGGGGGTGACATAGTTTCAAATTTGTTTTGTTGACAAGGTTAACACTCAACAACAAACTTCTTGATGTCATTTTGCATTCCTTGCCAATATAAACTCTTCTTAATTCTCTGGTCAGTTTTTAAGACCCCTTCGTGGCCAAATGCGGGAGTTGAGTGATGTTCCTCAATGATCTTAGTTCTCTAATAAGATAAATGACTTAAAACCATTCTTTGTTTGTAGCAAAGAAACCCATTGTCTATAGAATACTTTCCCAATGTTGAGCTTCTAGAGCCATCTTGGATACTTGAATCACTTCTTTATTTTTCTCAGCAATCCACTCATCTTACTCGTTACTCATTATGAGCTCATCCATCCATCAAAAGTATGGATATGAAATAGTAGTACATTCCATGTCCATGTCTTCAATAAAAATAGGATATTCATGCAATTGAGTTGTCCCTTACACTCTGAAGAGTGCATCAGCAACCACATTTTGAGGCTCTTGTTTGTATTGGATTTCATAATCATACCCCAACAGTTTTGACACCCATTTCTGTTGGAAGTGAGTATTAGCCTTTGGTTTAGGAAATATTTGAGATTGTTATGATCAGTCTTGATAATAAATTGTCTTCCCTGAAGATAGTTTTGCCATTACTTCATAACATGTACTATGACAATCAACTATCTCTCATATGTTGAAAGAGCTTGATTTCTGGGACACAGGGATTGGCTAGTGAAAGCTATAGGTCTCCTTGATTGATGTACCACAACACCAATACCACATCCAGACGCATCACATTTTAACTTAAGAGTTTTAGAAAAATCTATAAGAACAATAACCTGTGGTGGAACCATGATAGACTTGAGTTGTTTAAAAGCCAATGTAGCATCTAAATTCCACTTAAACCCATCATTCCTTGTGAGTTCGTACAAAGGTTGACATATCTTCCCATAGCCTGGCACAAATTTCATGTAGTAGCCTGTGAGTCCCAAAAACCCTCTTAACTCTTTAACATTTCTGGGGGTAGGCCATTCCTGAATTGTCTGCAACTTGGAAGGGTCAACAGCTACACCATCATGGGATACAATATGCCCTAAATACTCTACAGAAGTTTATCCAAATGAGCGTTTTGATTTCTTGAGATAGAGCTGATTATCTCTAAGAATTCCTAATATAAGCTGCAAATGAGTTAAGTAGTCTTCCCAAGTCTTGCTATTTATCAGAATATCATCAAAGAAAACTAACACAAATTTTCTGAGATATGGCTTGAAGAAATCATTCATAAGATTTGAAAAGTGGTTGGTGCATTGGTGAGACCAAAATGTATCATAAAAAACTCATAATGCCCTTCATGAGTTCTAAAAGCTGTTTTTTCCACATCTTCTGAGTTCATCAAAATTTGGTGATATCTATGTCCAACTTGGAGAAGTATTGTGCCCTATGCAATTCATCTAAGAGGTCATCTATCAAGGGAATATGATACTTGTCCTTGATAGTGAGTGAATTGAGCTCCCTATAGTCTATGCACATCCTCATGTTCCTTCGTTTTTTTTCAACAATAAGACAAGGAATGAAAAGGGGATATGGCTCTGTCTAATGAATCTTGCATCAAACAAATCCTGAACTACATTTTCAATTTCACTTTTTTGCAATGGACCATAATGATATGGCCTAATGTTGGGTGCTTTAGCTCCATGTATCAGTGGAATGTGATGATCATGCACCCTATGGGGATGTAACTTAGTGGGCAAGGCAAAAATTTTATCAAATTTCCTAAGCAAACTCTGAAGTTCTTGAAGTTGTTCTGAGTTAATTCACAAGCCTCAACTTTTCTCTCTTCCATAGAGTAGAGAAACAAACCTAAATTAGAGTTAAAGATCTCCTTATCTAGGTGCATGACACCTCTTGAATGGTATGCTCAGGGGTGACCTTATGAGCTAATTTGTAAGTGTGTTGGTCTTTGGTGAACTCCATTGTGAGCAGTTGAAAATCCCACAGCACATGACTCATTGTGGATAGCCATTGCGCTTCTAACACTACATCACAACCCCTAGTGGTAGTGAATACAGAACCACATTGCAATTATACCCTCCCAAAGTCAGAGTAACTTGTTTACAACATCTAGAACTTCTAACCTTACCCTCATCTGTTATCATCACTTCAAAAGATTTAGTAGAGTAAGCCTGATATCCCCATTGTTTGATAGGCTTGGAATTAATAAAGTTAAGTGTGCTGCCATAGTCCAAGAGGATTTTAACACACTGTCAATTGATTTGACATTCTACTTTCATGGTTTTGGAAGTTTGCCCTCCATTAGTGCCATAAAATGCACAAGCATTAAGCTTTATGTTGTATAATTCTAGGGGCACTTTTTGAGGTTCCATCTCCAATTCATCAGACTCCAAGACATCCAACATAAGAAGTTGCTTTAAACCACATTTATGGCCCCTGGACCATTTATCAGTGCAAAATCAGTATTCTCTCTTTTCTCGTTTCCTTTGAATTTCATCTAGAGACTTAATAGCTAAGTTAACATGGCGAGGTACAATGTGAGTTACATAAGTAGCATACATAGTGTGAGGTTTGACTGTGGGATAAGGTTTAGTAAGGGTAGGTTTAAACTTAGAAATTTTTGCATCTAATTGCACTGCAATAGCAATGGCATCATCCACAGTTGCAGGCTTCAAAAGCTTAACTCATATTTCAATTCTTTCTTTAATCCCCCTATGAAACAACTTTTAAGAAGGATCAGACCAATGTCAAGAGTGCGATTAGCCAAATGGCGAAATTCAGTGACATACTCACAGAGGGTGTCTGTTTACTTGAGCTTGAAAATGGCCTTATCACTATCGTCAAATTCAGAAGGTCCGAACTCGTGACATAGAGCTTGAGAGAATTCCAGCCAGCTTGATGTAGTATGGAGGCAGTCCATCCATTGAAACCATTGTAGCACATCCTCTTCTAGAAGAAAGGAAGCGGTCAACACTCGCTAAGGATCAGAAATGTTGTAAAAACTGAAGAACTGCTCCACTTTGTTAATTCAGGCTAAAGAATCTTCCCTCTCAGTGAGTCTGGGGAAATCAATACGTTGCTACCATGGAGAACAAGGATTAGGGCCTCCACTAGCTCAGATATGAGTGCGAGATGGGTTACCCGGATCAGTTGCTTGGTGAATATGAGGTTTAATGAAAGGCGCAGCGGAGGAAACGTCACCGTCTCCTTCAAGCTGCAGCTCACGGAAAATTGCTCAAAGTACACTGGGAGGTGTGCTTGGAGACGTTCGAGAAGCTTAGCATTGAACACATTGTTCACAGTTTCAGCAATCAAAATGGGTAAAGAAGCAAGGAAGTTTCCAGAGAAAAAACTCGAGCATCCATGATGATGTGACAAGTGTTTCGTTTGGGACGGGGCATACACCGCATGGAAAACTAGAATCGGACGAGTAATCCCAATGTTAGAATCATAATCTTTAGTTGGAAATCGACCTAAACTAAGCAACTATGGCGGCAATCCAATAGGGGAGAAAAGTTGGAATTGGAATATTCTTTCTATTAGTTCAAATCTAACCATTATAATGAGTGTGGAGAGAGAGAAAGATATACCATTAGCTAGCAATCCAGTGTGTGATTGCCAGCTGTACAACTTCAACAAACTTATTGAAATAACTCCCTGCAACACTTGGCCTATTACAATTGAACCCAAAGATCCCAAATCATTACAATTCAGTCCCCAATTCACTTACAATTTAACCCTTTAACTATAGCTAATTATTATCCTTGTGATTGAAGTAATCACATATATGCAATTCATAACCCGAGTTTGTTCCGGTGGAGTTGGAAGCATTGCCCAGGACGTAAGTTTGGGCTTGCAAATATGGTAATATGTACTGCGACGTTGAGAGAATAAGTGGGTAAATGGTGGATTTTGGGTTCTGGGCAGCTATAGTTTAGCTCCATTGATATGCTGGGTTGCACAGACAAGCCTAAGAAAGAAGAAGTTGTAGTGTTTGGGTTTTGTATGTGGCTGACGGCGTATGACGTTAGACCATTTGGGTGCAAGGTCAGGCAATTCTTGCCAAATTGAGTAGCCCAACTAAGAAGCTTCTGTCAACAAAGATGCTTCACTCATGGATAGAATTTTAGAGTATGCTACATATTTATTTGACCATCGACAAGCTCTGAAGAAACTCACGAAACAAAGAGCTTGCGGATTCACCGACCTCAAAAGATGCGTGAACTAGAGGAAGTCTTCTCTAGTTTTGTAGAGCTTACAGTGAAGGCAACACATGTTCAGACCCCAGCAAGAATCATTGATCTAAACTTATGAGCAAAATGACAATGCTGCACTTTTAAGGCTTCACGAAAGAAGCCCAAGAGAGGTTAAGAATCCTTGAAAAGCTAGGTTGACCTAGCCAAAAGTCCTGCACTTAGTGTCAACTGTATTTAAAGCAACTCCACCGGGAGCTCCAGCCCGATGGACCGGCTGCATTTCCTACCCAATAGCCCCAGCTCCTTGCTTTAGCCCATAAAGGTGATTGGGCTAAAGGAGGCCCGAGTAAGAGGCCCGACTCGAATCGATTGCTCGAGAGCCTGAGGCCAAATGATGCATGGCTGACGTCAGGCATGTTATAAAAAAAAATTTTGCGTCAAGCATGTGTCGCACACGTGCGTGTGGGGGCGCGTCATCAACAACTTTTCAGTTAATGGGGCCCACAGTCCAGAGGTTTGAAATGTTACCGCTGGTGGGCCATGTGGCACATTTTCATCTGTTAGAGTTCAACGAATACTTTTTCTAGACCGTTAGATTTCCAACGGTAAAAAAAAAAAATTTCAAACCTTCCGCAATATCAGCCGTTGGATTTAAGATCAACGGTCCACGTTATTCGCCTTTAAAAATTTAAAAAAAAATTCATATATGTTACTGTTGTGCCATGTGGCACAATCTTGAGGGTTAGATTTCGAATTTTTTTTTTAATCCAACAGTAGAAATTAATTAAGTTAATAAAAATGTTAAAAATTAATTAAAAAATCCAAAAAGAAAAATTTAAAAATTTAAAAAAAAAATTCATTTTACTTTTCTATAAATACCTTCACATTATCTTCTACCTTACACCACAATTTCATTTTTTCTCAAATACTTTCAACCACATTCCAATATTTCTCTCAAAGTTTCAATCCAATTGGTTTCCAACAAAATGACTAATGATGCAGGTATGAATTGGACGCTTATTGAAGATGTTACATTGTGTTCTAACTGGGTTGAAGTTACTCATGATCAGATTACGGATAATGAGATGCAGTTGCTAGAAATGTGGAGTCTTATTCATACCCTTTTATCAAAATTTGTCACCAAAAATAGTCTTTTCGGATAATGACACGTGGCGCAACAAAAACGATTAAAAATCTTATCCGAAATTACAAGTAAAATTATTTTGTATTATTTTATAAAATAAAAAATTCTAATATTTTATTGACTATTGCCATGACTATTCAGTTAGGGGTAGAGATGCAAAATGCAATTACTGTTTATTAAGGTAGTTACTGTTCACCAGAGGGGATTGAATAGGAAGTTACCCTAGGAAACCTTTGATACGCTGGAGTTGCTATTATGGGTAACAGGAGTACTTCGGGAACTCGCAAAGAAAGAAAGGCGATGTGCACGAAGCCCCAATTGGTGTCGACTATTAACAAACCACTCCTAATTGACTCCAATGTCTTAATCCTCTCGCACCAGTATTTAGAGGATGTCCACTCTCTTCACGGTGACACTCTTGTCCTCAAAGTCCAAATTTCCAACGCTATGGTCAATCGCATTACGGTAGTATGAGATTAAATATTGAATTTTGTCCTTTGACTTTATATGCAACTTACAATTTTTCATATATTAGCCAAATTAGCTAATTTCGAGCCTAATTTTGTTCATTACTGATTTCAAACCTAATTTTAATTTGAATTTTTAAAATCTAATTTTTAGTTGGAGTCGTATGTGTACATAAAAGAAAAGCTTTTATTGCATGTGTACGTACATATTCATGAATATGTTTGTGATCATGATTATGTAGTAAGGTTTTCATATCTGTATACTTGCATTTTTGTACCTATAGCTTATCATTGTTCATGTATGGATAACAACTTCTTTGCATGTTGATGTACTGGTCTAGAGAGATAGATTTATGTACCTACGCACTTCTACACACACACACACATATATATATATATACCCTTTATTAAAAGGTTCTCCATTTTTGGATAAAAATGGAGACTAGTTGTAGGGCTCACTCCATGTCGAACTTGAATGATCTGAACTGTTATTTTGTAAGTCTTGATTCATAGATCATCTTTGCAAAAATTCAATTCAATCCGGAAACATTTGTCTATTTAATTATCATGATGGAATTTATTGTCTCTTATAGAATAAAGTGTTCGTCAATTACTTTAAACTCAATTAGATATCTCAAATATTTCAGATTTGACTAATATTTTTCAAAGATGATCGATGAGGTACAACTTGAAAAATAGACGGTTCAGATCATTGAATTTCGATGTGGTGTGAGCCTACAACTATTATGCATCCAAGTAAGATCAATTCCATTTTAATAACTAAATTTGTAAATGGCTCAACACATATTTTAGCATCTTATAGCCTCTATATTCCTATATGTGGTAGAAAAATGTTTGCGTCCATGAGAATTTTTGGTACAGTCTAGTGGTATTCCTCTTCACTTGTAAGTCAGAGGTTTTAGGTTAGATTCCGCTAAAGGAAAATTTGAACCACATTATTGTTAGCCCATTGTGAGGCTAAACCCACCATCTTCCCTTGTGTAAATAATATTGTTTGTGTAAAAAAAAAAATTGAATATTTTCAATCATGGATTTTTATTAGACACAAAAGTCGAGGACAAAAATCACAATACATTGACTGTGGCTAAAATGTAAATCACCTCTGCACGTTTTATAGGTATAACTCAAGGTAAGCAGTTTTTATTGTGGACCAAAACTTCGGAAAATGATTTAACCTGGATGTATAATTGAGTTTATGCATTTTAATGGTTAAATTCATAAATATCTCGACCACATATGGATTTAATATCATAGTATCTTTTAGCCTCTATATTGGTATTGTGGCAAAAAAATGTGTACCTCCATGAGAACATTTGTAGATCGATGAATAATTTCAATTTGGTATTTATTAGATACCAGAAATTATAAGTCTATTCGTGAAAATCCAAGTCAAGCAACTTTTGCATGATGTTTACTTACAACCAAGTGGCATGAAGGAACAAATGCGTATGTTTCATGCATGACTTGGAATAGTATTAGTCGTTGCGAGATTTTGCATCACTTTGTCTTTGTTTTTAATATGTATATATTAAGTCCTATTTTTATGGGAGTGCATTTTTGTTTACCATTGTCAAATTGTGATAATGTTCACCATTTTATTCATCAATGTGAGTTGAGTTTAATTAAATTTTGAGATTGTATCTATACACCACAGATTTTAAAATTCAAACTCATATAATAATAATAAATTAAGTTATAAGCATCGTCACTTGACCATGACTTTGTGGAAAAAGAAAAACGGAACGTATGTTAAGGGCCAATGCAATTTGATTGGCATGTGACTTTGCAAGGATGGTGACCTCTGTCTATTAAGACGAAGACTTTGAGTTTATGACGCAAACATCAAGCTGCATGTATGATTTTTATTTATTTTATTTTAATTTAATTTTTTGGGTGATTTTTATTTATTTTATTTTAATTTTTTGGGATTTTTGAACTTTAATCCTTGAAGAAGATTAAAATTTAATAAAAACATGGTATTATATTGGATATTGATTTTAGTCCTTTAATGTGTACTTAATTCAAATTTATATTATATTTTTGTTTTAATATTTAATAGATATCTTATTTAATATTGTTACATTAAAATTAAAATTATTTATTATTATACACATTTTAATTCATTATATTTATTTTACTTCCTCTAATTAGTTTACCTAAACGTTCATATCATAATATATTTTACTAAATTAGTGTACTGCAATGTCTGTACCTAAATATATTGTAGTGAATTAGTTGTCACATCCTGGCTTGGGCCCCCACCACATCTCGGACTCGACTCAACCGTAACACGATATTGTCTGCTTCGGGCCTCTACCACACCCTCACGGTTTTGTTTCTGAGAACTCACACGAGAACTTCCCAGTGGGTTACCCATCCTGGGAATGCTCTCGCCCGAACTCGCTTAACTTCAGAGTTCCTACATAACCCAAAAATAGTGAGTTCCCAAAAGGCCTCGTGCTATATAGAGATGGGAATATACATATAAGGCTTACATGATCCAGTCCCTTGGGCGATGTGGGATGTCACAATCCACCCCTCCTTAGGGGCTCGACGTCCTCGTCGGCACACATCCAGCCAGGGATTAGCTCTGATACCAAATCGGGCTCGACTCCACCGTATCACGATATTGTCTGCTTTGGCCCCCTACCATGCCCTCACAATTTTGTTTCTGGGAACTCACACGAGAACTTCCTAGTAAGCCACCCATCCTGGGAATGCTTTCGCCCGAGCTCGCTTAACTTAGGAGTTCCTACGGAACCCGAAGCCATAGAGTTCCCAAAAGGTCTCGTGCTAGGTAGAGATAGGAATATACATATAAGGCTTACATGATTCACTCTCCTGGGCGATGTGAGATGTCACATTAGTGGCACATAAGAAAATATGCAAAAACATAAGTGTACTGAAAAATTCAATGCCTAAATATATAATATTAAATTAGGATACCGAAATGTCGGTACCTAAATATAATATAATAAACTAGTGTACCGAAATGTCCATACCTAAAGATATTATACTAACCTAATGTACCAAAATATTCATACATAAATATATTGTAATGAATTAGCGGCATATAAGAAAATATGCAAAAATATGTGTACCGAATAATCTTTACGAAAATATTTTTTTTATATAAGATACTTATCATAATAAGAATTAAAATTTATAATATTTTCATGAAATTTAATTTATGAACACCATAAAATTATAAATAAAAAAGAAAGACATTTGATATGCTGGCATTAAATAAAGTCTATAAACTAAAATCAAATTTTAATCTTTTATAAGACATTTTTCTAAATTTCATCTTATTTGAAGATTAAAATATAATTTCGCAAAGACTTTCAGTTTTTCTATTAAAAACAAAGACTTCCTTCAATCTTCCAACTAGTGCCTGACGCATGCGATAACCAATACGGGTTTGTTGTCATGCGTGATCCTTTTTCTCTTTTTTTTTATTCTGTATTTTTAAACATACTTAGGACTTGTGGGCTTATTTTTTACTCTCTCACGTCATTTTTTTTTATTTTTTATCTTCTCTTCATTACAAATTGTTTCTTAAAAATTTATTAAAAAAACTTAACGGTTTCTTCATAAAATTTGATTGTTTCTTAATAAAAGTTGACTATTTCTTAAAGAAACAAAATAATACTAAAAAAGTTGACTGATTTTAAAAAAATGTTTGATTGTAATCAAACCCTTGTCCACAAGATAAGAAAATCTAAACTAAATCGAATCAAATAGAATCTCTAATTACATCAAATCTCTAAAATACTTTCTTTTACGTTTTCTAGCAAAAACATATTGGACTTAGTTGCTTATTCTGATCGGATTGGGCCAGTTGTCCCAAGAGACTCGACGTTCCACCACTTGGGGTAAGTGTGGAATCTAATCGCATTGAATCCCGTCTATCATCGACTGAACCAACTTTTGTCAGCATGAGAATATTAAAACTATTATTGAATGCCAATCACTGTTCTAAAAATCCTACCAATCATAATTAATCTCTAAGCGTTTGAAAATTAAGAAAGGGATGGATTTGCTAATACACGAGAGAAACTTAGGTAGATTGACGGATTATATAAAATAAATTTACATGTAATTACTATTATTATAGCATCTTAGGCAATAATACAATGTAAAGTGAACAAAATTAACTCACGATTTAGGTAGCCCTCGCACCAAATGTACCGAACTTACCGTTGACAGGAACTAAAATACAGGGAGTCATGCCTTCATAAGATGTGCCATTTTTCTCTGCTGTATAGATTAGCCTACAAAGTCTTGTACTTTCACCTTCCCTCCTCCACGTATTGGACGAGTTCAAATGAAAATGTCACAGATGGAAAGGTACATGGCCAAGAGTTCTCATCAGAGCAACTGACCATTCACGGATCACTTTGACGATGAAGCCAAACTTGATCGTAGGAGGGCAGGTACCAGGCAGTCACGAAAAATGGATTAGAAAACGAAAGGTTCAGTCTTCTGGGGACAACGAGGAGAATTTTGCAAGCATCGGAAAAATATTTCATTCATTGACCGATAATTGCGTTACTGGTGAGCTCACAAATTCGTGTTACTACAATTTCTTCGCTAACTCATTATCCGATTTAACGTAAGAACGGTAGTGTCATTTGTGTTTTTAACCCTAAAACCATGGATTATGACAAGTAACATCGGAGGTTTCAGCGTTTAAAGTTCAAATCTTTCCTCCTCCTTAGTCTCCTTTCATATAGAGTTGTTATCGCTTGCAAAATAAATACCTTAATGACAGAGTTGTTTACGCGCATTGATTCTTGGGTGCAAGCCTCTATCGAAAATCATTTTGTTAGGAAAAATGATTTCCGCACACTTACTCGAATCAAATGCCAAAAATGAAGAAAAGGGATGCACGGAAGTCACTTAACTTTTGCAGAGTGTACAGCGTGCCTGACTGGAAGAGCTATAAGAGCTCGAACTGCTGCACAAACTAGAGGCAAACGGCTCGTATTTCATGTTTGAATAGTTTATAAGCTACACAAAGTGGAAAGTTTTGTATAGAATCTGATCATATATAAACTCTACAAAGTGTTTTGCAGAGACTACTTACGATACAATGGACCGAAAACACTTGCACCACACCACAGAAACGGAACACAAAGAATAGTCGATTGAACGATTCATACAAGTACAGTGTCATCAATGGCTCGAAAAGCATAGTTCGAAACAGAGCATGGCAACAGAGATCAATGAATACCTTCTTCATGCTAGGGACCTCACTGCTGTTCCTGTGGGAACTCACCTGCTTTTGCTTCCCCTCCGGAGGTTCCTTGTGTTGCGCCCATGCCCATAACCTCACCAGGGGGTGGGTGATCGAATTTGCAGGATGCACCATACTTGCACGTGCCAGTTTTCAGGTAATACACACAGATAGCAACACCCTGTAGAAAGGTTCTGCCCTTATTAGAAATCTTACATACCAAGATTTCAGACAATACGTAACACCTCGATAGACTAAAATTTTCAAAGGAAAATAATCAAAATATACGATATGGATTAAATGCATCAGGATCACTTCTGAATGAACAAAAGGGTAGTTGTATCTTCTACTGTCGACATTTCTCCAATTCAAGTACAAACGGGGAGATCCTTTTCCCCCTATGAAAAAGCTTTTAGGACCTTGGCCCGAGTACATGAACTAAAACATAATTGTGGAAAGGAAAGAAGTCCAGAACAACCCAGCACAAAAAATACAGCATTATACTAGTTTTTCTAGTTCACTCATCAATCAAGGAACTGTCAAGAGCCCAAAGCTAACGTTAAGAGTGTCTACAGCCACATGGTTCTCTGTTATTAAAGACCTTTCACAATGTTTGATGCATGTTATGCAAACAAAGAAGGCAGGTGAGATTTGATCCAACAATTGGGGGCCAAGCATGCCAACACGCCTACTAATGCACAGAAATAGAAATATCAAGCCGTTTGAGAAAAGTTACAAAGTTGCTGGAGAAGAGTTCTCAAGCTTTTTGGAAAATACTAATACCGTCCTGGACCCTCTACTAAAAAAAGACTTGGTACAATCGCAACAACTGTTCTAAAGAGAAGGATCATACCTCTCTCCGAGGTAGTCCAGCAAGAGTTAGCTTAACGTTTGCTTCTTGAACTGGCACTGCCTTCGGTGTCGACAGCGCCACTACTGACCTATCAATTGGGTGATGAAATTTGCATAGTTCACCAAACTTACATTCCCCTGTCTTCATATAGTACTGCAGCATGAAAAAATCAACAAACGTGAGAAGTCATCATTAGGGTTCCAAAGTTTCAGAAAAATGAGAATCATTTATGGACAAATCTGTACTGGCAGAGTTAGACAAATCTGCATATAATAAAAACAAACAAATAGTTCAAGACGAAGTTTTAAAACCACGTGCATTAAAATAAAATTCATTTAACTAGAGGGTGAAGAAGAATGCTTACATCACATTCAATCTGTCCAAAGCGTTGAGGATACACAGTTGGGCCGACTCCCACCTAAAACAAAAAATTAAGTAACATGAGTAAACCTTTAAGCAAACAAATACGAAGATGGAAGTTTTACAACAACGTGCCATGGCCCTCCCAGTATGTAGCCATGTGCTATCTTTTCTTCTTTTTCTTCATGGTGTAAACAAAAAGCAGTAAGATAAAAGACACAATATGATTGGTATATGTACCGTTGGCTGAGCCAAAGTTTGATAAATGGAGGCAGCCGGATCAATGACTCCTATGTTCAGACCTGCAGCCTGAGTGGCTACAATTGGATGGCTAATTGCAGCAATTGGCGGATTGATTGCTGTACAAAAACTTTTAAGCAATGAAATTCTGATGCCCCACCGTATTTGATAAACAATTGAAACTATGACATGCAAAACTGAACCCAGGAATCTTGAACATCAGAATCTTAAATATACCATATCTATCAGGATGATTGTAGCGGCAAGTTGCCCCATACTTGCAACTGATTCAGAAAACAAATCGATTTAAGAATTCTCGGTCACCTTTCAATTTAATCAGAGTATATTACTTATCAACAAAACTTAGAAATATGCTCACCTTCCAGTTTTCAGGTAGAATGGACAATCAGGTTCACCCTGTTAGAAGCAAGAGATACACAATCAAAAGAAATTCACAAAATTATAAAGCAGTAAATCAAAACAAGAAAGAATGAACAAGATCTGCAGTTAATGAAGAAGGGGTAATAAAAGGATCATGCAGTACTTCATCCCTCCATTTATTATCAAAGGTACATTACCGGTCTTACAGGAAGCTCCTTGGTGTTATATAATAATGCAGGGGTAAATGAAATAGGAGCCTTAACAGAAAATCCAGTTCCCTCTGTCTTGATAGCCGTATCGGTTTCTCCAGCTTTGTTCTCTTGGTTAGCTGATGGTATTTGGATATCTTTCGGGTGATGAAATTTGCAGGTCACACCAAATTTACATTGCCCAGTTTTCAAGTAGAACTGTTTAAAAAATATAGAATGGAATGTAAACAAATCAACATTATAAACAGATAGATAATGAACACCACAGGAGTAATGGAAATATATCTTACTGCGCATGGGGGTTCAGATGGCCTCTCAGGTAAGGTAAAAACATCAGCATTTTCTGAAGCATCCTGAAACCAGAGTTAAGCATGAGAGAATAAGTCCAGATTACAGTCAAGTCTTGGATAATATATATATCATCTGCACTTACAGAAGCAATCACTTTATCCTTCGGATGATTAAACTTGCACCTCATACCAAATTTGCATCTTTGAGTCTTTATAAAGTACTGCAACATATAAATGGAAAAGAATCAATGATCAGTTCAAGTGCTTAAATGCATTATTTCTGCAAAAAGAAGAAAGAATAGAACTTCTACTTACAGGACAATCTGGTGCTCCTGTTCTCTCAGGAAGGACTTCAGTTGGAGCAACAAGTGGAACCTAAATGAACCAGAGATTAATTTTATTTGTATAGCAATTGATAGGCAAATAGAAAATAGCCCGTGAACAAAATTAACAGCTGCAATCTTTGATCAACAGCTTCAGTTTCTATATTCAATAGATTCCTAATGAAGATAATATAGGAGGCAGAAAAGAGCAAACACTTCCTCTATTTAATATATTTCATGCAGAAAACTCATGATATTAAGCAAGTAGGTAATCATGAGATTGTATCCCTATGTACATAAAATTTAAGGCAATAATATAGGTGTAAGCCTAAAAATTAGGTCCATCTAGTCATGAAATCTTAGAATAACACAAATCATACATTTAATTAATATATTCGTCTAAATTCGCACGTCATCTGGCAAATGGTTTATCAGATGAAAGCCCCTTTTACATGATTCTAAGCAAAGTAAAGTATGTATCTACAAAGATGTCAAAGTTTCTAACTTGACTCCACGAACGTTACGTCACCATCTCCAATAAATTTTAGCAACCTGCCAACACAGCCTCCAAGCAATTCTTAATGCATTCCCACAGCCTTCACAATCACCAATAACCAATTTGTCTTTCAAACATATGAAGGTACAAGTACTCTCCTCAACTTGTCAATTCCTACAAACAACCCAATCACTTGGAACTTTATCTTCAAATCATGTCCACAACAACTTCAACATAGGAGCAAAATCTCCCCAAAGAACCAAAATTCAGTTTTTGGTGCAGGACAGTGTTCTAGAGAGCCCACACAAAAGGATTCTCAAAACTCAGTAACACAATGAGTTTTGAAAAAATGCATGTGCTAAGGCATTGAAGAAACTCGTTGAATAATCAATAACACTTGCAAAAACCTCTCAGACTATGGAAAAATATAACTTACGGTTTCAAAGTGAAAACACCCAACAACCAAGTCAAAAGCTCAAAACTAACCATAGCTATATTTTATTTTCCAAGGGTAAAACTACCCTACTACATTCTACCAAATTCTTCAAATTCGAGACCTAGGACACTTTACTGAGCAGAGATTCAGCAAACATTAATCAAATCATTCTACCAAAATTCGGCTTAAAAACATTATTGCATCGGGTATTAGCTTTTCTAAGTGTAAGAGTTTAGCTGACAAATCTTCCTTCACAATATACGAAATCAAACCAAATATGTTCAACATAGCTTAAAGATGGTATAATGTTCACAATGAAAAACATGATAGACAAGGTGTAGTGGGACGGGATTAGCCAACTCAATGTACCCTAATACCCTCTTTCTAATCAGCAGTTCACTACATGACTATTTAATCAGATGTCAACATACAACTAACTGGGGTCAATGAAATGATAACAAATTATGAAGAAATCATAATATTTTTTTGAAAACCAAAATAAAGTCCAATAGGTGTAGTAGATTAAAGAAAGAGAAAGTGAGAAACAATAGATTTCCTAACTAATGACTTAAGTACCAATTCAGCCTCGCTGGCTGAATTTTGTACAGAAGATTTAGCAGGTAGACAAACTATAGAATAGATAGATACAACAGTAAAATTTCAAAATAAAAAGTTGTACTCTGATGCAGACTATAGAGCTCTATAATGTATAAGAAAGTATAGACATAAGCAAATAAATCTCATCATTATTCATTAGTATGTATTCGTACATTCAAAGAACAACCATACAACGCGGTAATAACAAATAGTTTTAAGATACGATTAATTAGCTCAAACTAAAGAAATTTATTTTAGATATAAAATTTAAGAAGTTATAATACTAAATACTAATTTTGTATGTATAGTATGACAAAATACCACTATAGGCATGTAATATAACAATAAACAGTCACCTCTTTCCAATCTGGGATTCCACCCTCAGGAACCCAAATAGGATGGTCAAATTTGCAGCTCTCTCCAAATTTACAGGTTCTTGTGAGCATATAATGGGCACAATCCTTCTCTCCTGGCCTCTGTGGATATATAGGCAAAGTGCTTGCACCCTCGTATCTAGGGCGCTTGGCTAACGCAGCATACCAAGCTTCTTGCCCAATCGTATTATAGGCACCCATATAACTCTGATGGTAGAGTGCTATAGTAGTAGACACGTATATACAAGAAAACCAGAGGAAACATATAGGTAACATTATAAGTATCGCTTTAAAAGTAATTTTGAGTATGAAAGTACACATATTAAACACTTATATATATATATTCTTATGCTTCTGTAATTGCATATAGAAGGCCTAATTGCCAATATAAAATCTCTAAACTACCGGACATTAAGTACTTACTTAGACATATAAAAATACAATACCCAGATGAACCCTACAGTAATCAATTGTAAATTTTAACTACACCCACACTAACCCTATAATAATCAGGCATGCCTTTACTAAAACAGTTCCATTTTTCCTTCTTTAAGGCGAAATCTGGGGTGAAACGACTTGATGCGAGTAAGCTTGAAACACTAAACAGTTTCAAACATTACTAACGAATTCGAAAAGCATATTCGACACACTTCAAGAAACGTATACGCATACAAGATTATGTTAGAAACAACAGAAAATTTAAGCTTAGGCATTAAAGGCACTCCCACTTTTTGAACTCTATGTTGCAATGATTAGAAGGTGCCAGCAAATGTGTACTAATTCGAATTTCATTCCCTAATCCTAGTTTAACAACTCAAGTAATGTACTTTTAACATAAATAAAATTCAAGATCCCCACTTTTTTGTACAACAAACAAAAACAACCACTCCCAGAAGGACAAAATGTGAAAAAATGATTGTAGTCCAGTCCCCAAGCAACTTTCCCAGTAACCAAACAGAAAGTTGAAGTAGAGTGATAGATAGCAGAGGAGCGAAAAGAACAAACCTTCGGAGGGGCGTTTGACGCCGGGGACGCCGGGCTCCACATCGGGAGCTGGCCATGCTGAATGGGGAATCAAATGCGGCGGAAGATACATGGAGGTAGCTCGGGTGTGGTGGTCGGCGAAAGGGTCGGACCCGGAATAGTAACGGAGGGCGGGGTCGGATAGGTAGGAGTCGGTTAGGGCGCGGGAGGAGTAGACGGAGGAGAGGGCGGCGGCGGTGGCGGCAGAAGTGGCTGATTGAGCAGCAGCGCCGAAGCCGTAGAGATGGCTGGACATTTGATCGAGAGGTGTAGATAGTATTAATTGCAGATTGGCCCTGGTGCCCTAGAAAGTAGAAACTGTGAAATTATTCAGGACCACCGTTGTCGTTTTAATGGGCGCCGTCCCTTTTGGTGTTTTGGACTGTTTTGGATTTTTGGACGGACTATAGACTATAGGTTAGGTGAAGTGACTGCTAATTTGCTAGCGACCAGGAAAGTAATGATACACATGCATCTTGTACCAGTGGATTCGATATTTATCCATCTGTTTTTTTAATTTAACTTATTATCGTTATCTTTTATAAATAAATAAATAAATAATAATAATAATTACAAGTCGTTAGCAGTCCTAAAACTTATTTTTGACCTTATTAAATTTAAAAAAAAAAAACGAAAAGTCTAAAAAAAAAACTTTAATTTTAAAGAAAAATGGCAATAAAGGTGTAATGAATAGTACCAGGAAAATGTGAAAATGTAATTTTTCGTTATAAGTGAACAGTACCGAGAGTATTTCGTTAAAAATCTCTTAACTTTATTTAATCCCAACATGCATCTGTCAATTTAGGAGTACGAATATTTTCTTTATAAAAGTTTAATCACTTACCTATTTTTCATTCTAATTGGAGGAATATAAATGACTTTCCAACTGATTATACATGTGTGGATCTTTAGATCAATTTTATTATCGTGGTCGTTTAAAAATTTGAAAGTTATTACATTTTATACAATTATAATGTTTGGTGGGTGGACTTGAAAGTCCATAGGTTTGGAAAGTGAAATGAAGGTCCCAAAATTTGATAAGTGAGTTCACAAATCCTATAGGACAAATAAATACGTAGCTAAGCTATTCAAATTTAGCAAGAAATTAACAACCTTTCTATAGGGCGCTATTAAAGATGGGAATATACTTTTGCTCAATCCGATTCTCGTTAGATTATTTAAAATTTTAAGATTCGTCACTTAGATCAATTAAACTAAACTAATCTTACCATCAACTTAAATCGTATACGATGTTCATGCCACTAATCAGGTATTCGTATTAATACCGACATTAAGAATCGGATCTTCTCGCGTATTTATATTAGTACCGATCTTGGAAATCGGATCTTCTCGGCTATTTTAGTATTGTCTCGTGATTAGAATTAGTTTAGAGTATCAATCTCATATTGAAGAAAGAAGAAAACTTACATATACTTATACATAATGTTGCTACTGCCCATATTCATAATTGGTTTTACTCTAAAACTTCAGCTTTTTCATAATCCCAGAGTAAATTGTCTCGTTCGTGAAACCCAATAAACACACATGTTTCACATCACTTTATTTGTATTGTCCATATGGTAGATTTAAAAATTTATCACACATTAATAAACATATTGAAAATAGCAGTCCCACGTTAAGGAAAAAAAAAAAAAAAAGTCCTTATAAATGCTTAGATATTGTTCAGCTACTTTTCATATTGATAGAACATCAATTTTGTGAACCGAGAAGGTAAACGAGAGTAAAGCTCTTTATTCTTTTCTCGCAAGGAAAAAAGCAACGACTAACTATTTAATTGACTAAAGGTTTCGTTTTAGTGAAAAAAACTAACCGTATCGCATTAGTAAAAAAAGCCACATCGATTGATGAGCAAATGAAGTAGATTGATGAGAGTTTATCGTAGATTTTTTAGATTAATTTCGAGTGGAGTTCGCTCGAACAAAATAAAAAGCAAAGAAATTAACTAAGAAAAAAAATTTACATGAGATTGGATATATAAGCAAATACATGTAGTGATGTGTGCGTACGCTGATTAAAACGTACTATTATTAGTATTTGGCAGGGACACATGCACACGCACAGCCTGAGCGCTAATCATCAGCCAGTGCCGGAGACACCGAGGTCCTTTTTATTCGGGTCTTTACCGGCGCCAAAGACGGGGCCACCTTTGCCGGCAGCATCCTCCACCTTGTCTTGGAGCTTGTCAACCTGAACGCCACCCTGGTCCTGCTGGGATCGTAGGTCCGTCCTGCTCTTGTTCTCCCCTCCTTGAACCGACTCGTACGTTGTCGCCGTCTGTGACCCCGGCGGCTGAGCTCCCTGTGCTCCTGACATACCTATGAACTATGATCTCCGATGATCAAGTAATTTGCCGATGAAATGACGACCGTTGATTTATATATATCTTCTTAATTTGCTTTGGTGATTTGAGGTTATTTTGTTTGTGTGTGTTGTGTGTGTATGTATATAGGCTCTGAGAGTCGTGGGGATCGAGTTTACTGATTCAGCAATTTCAGCTGATGACACCTGAATTGATTGTTTCTGCGACACCTGTTAGGCTGCGTGGCAACAATGCATGCCTTGCTACCGGTAAGCCTACAGCCCCATACGTCTCTTTTGCAAGCCACTACCATGTTTTTATGAGAAAAACATGCATGATGATCAAATTACGCTCATGTTGGACCGTATCAATGTACTATTCTGCTATAATGACCGACATGGATTTAACTACATAAATACTGTTGAAAACTGTTAAAAGAAAACACTTTTAAAAATAGAATTCTTTATAGACCCGCTATCATCTCATGCTTTTGAGATAATATTTTATAATGTTAATTGTGAGGTAACAGAGAGTTCATAGATAATTCCACTTTTAAGATAATTCTTTCAACATTTCTGAATATTGTACCATGTGATGGTTTTACGTGAGGGATAGCCCTATCTATTAAAATAATTAGATTAGAATATTGAGTAATACAAAATGTCTTTGTAAATGCGAACTTACCTCTTTATAATAACAAGAAAATTTTGGATACGGTGCCAGCCTGGTACGACAACACACTCAGAGTCTCAGACTGTGAGCTTCGGACAAGAGCACAGGACAGCCCTATCTAACAATTTCTCCAATATGCCATTGTTTTGGAAACCAATTTGTACATCTGGCTTCTTTTTTATCTGTGCTCTTTGCTACTCGCCTGTTGGGGTGCAGTTTCGTTACTCACATCAGATGAGGGAGAAATTCTGTCTCAAGAAGCGAGTAGTAAAGAACATAGACAACACCTCATACCTCACCCCCTCTCACATATCTCTGAGTTCTAAGCACACGATGCTATGTGTTAGTCAAGCGGCATACGAGGGTCTAGGCGGACTAGAATTTAAGTAAACTCATTAAAATATTGTATATGTACGACACTTATACTTAAAAATACATAATTTCATTGAGATATATAATGCATAACAAAATGACATAAAGATTATAAAGTATTAGAGAGTCGCGACCTAGGTGGATACCTAGGCAAGCCTGGGCGGATGCCTAGGTAGTCTAGACAGGGGCCTAAGTAGGTCTATGTGCAATTTCTTAATTTTCAAACGCTTAGGGATTAATCAGGTGGTGGCCAGCCACCTAATGCCTAGGCAGGACTTAGATGGGGATTTTTGGAATAGTGGGTACATGTTAGCCCGTAAAACCATGCAATTAGCTATGAGCAAACTTTAGTTCCTCTCCACATGTTGTGTGGATAATGAGGAATATCATGTAGGTCGTATCTACGTGCTTGGCCTATTAAATGATAGGACATGATAGAACTAAGGACCCAATACTTGTGGAGCTCACTAAGAGCCTATATAAAAGGGTCGAGTACCTGTCAACGGGAGAAAAATTACATTATATTATTTAAATGCTCTTGTAATTCACACCAAATATATATCAAAACACAGCAGTGAACGTAGCCTATTTTAAGATGTGAACTACTTACCACATTTTGTTCATAACTTAGATTTTTATTCCGGGCCCAACAAAAGTTGACCATATTGATTTTTGTTGACCTCCCAATTTTAAACGTTAATAGTGCTAATCATAAAATCACATATAATTTTTTTTGACATTGTACGATTAACACGAGACGCCATAATAATGATAAATCCATACCATATCCATATCATATGAATTGTTGTCTGACTCCCGATCGTTGATTCGTATGATTAATAGACAAATGGAACATGATGCAATATTACAAGGGGTGCTATTTGATATTGATTCTTTAGCTATGCATTTTGATATTGTTAAGTTCGGGTTCTCTTCACTTAGTACTACGGTATAACAATATTCTTTTTCACTTGTAAGTGAGAGGTCTTAGGTTCGATTATCACCAAAGGTGAATTCGAACCATATTATTACTAGCCCATTGTGAGGCTAAGCCCACCCTCTTTCCATTAGTGTAGATAATATCGTTTGTTCAAAAATAAAAAATAAAAAGTTCAGGTTTGTTCCATGGGAAGGTAACTTTGCTGCTCACTAGGTGGCTTCGTTTGCTATAAAGCATGGTGGGGGGTTCCTTTGAGATTCATGAAGAGGTTAACGGGCCCTTTGGACCGACCCGGATTACGTGGGTGGGGTTAACCGAAAGCGGAACTTGAAGTTGGTACTTTGGTAGGGTTTTAGGTTTTAGCAGAAAACCAGCTTTAATCTCTGCTCACAAGAAATCGTCCAAAACCTCCGAGTCAGTAACTCACCCTCCATTTTTTATTGGTGATTCGGTGACTCAGTATCCATGATCAAAAACAAAACTTCGAAAGTACAGCTTCAATGGTGAATCCCAAGTAAGTCCTCTCTCTCTCTCTCTTCCCCTTTTGGTTCTTCTGCAATTGGAAATTCATGAAGGCGTCGTTGCTGCAATGAATCTGAAAGTCTTCCATGTGTATGTGGCTTTCGTCCATTAGACTGGGCTTTCCCAGAAAACGCATTCACCCAACACAAAACAATCGCAGCCGTTCGATCTTCGTCCATGGCGGCGGTGGCGGTGTTGGTGCTTTCAAGTGGGCGTCTTCCCAGGCAGCACTTGCCCTCTGGAACTCCAGTTCCTCCCACTCTGATGAATCGTCTGATGATAATTCTGTCAGTGTCTGCACCACAAACGCAGGCACCAATGCTGCCAATAGAACCCATTTCTTCTCCGAATTAGATACCTCTGGGGTTGTTAACAACCTCAACAGTCTAAGAAACGAACCCAATTTGGCGATTTCATTCTTTCACCAGGTGAAAGGACATGGCTTTCGACACAATGTCTACACGTATTCTGCGCTTATTAGAATTTTGTGCTATTGGGGTCTGGATAGGAAGTTGGATTCTCTCTTTGTGGACCTTATTAATTGCTCTAAAGACCTTGAATTTGAGTTTTCGGATTTGATGGAAGCGATTGCGGAGGGGACTGAGGTTTCCCCATCGACAATCCGAGCTTATGATGCATTGC
Organism: Pyrus communis; assembly: GCF_041283825.1. Taxonomy (NCBI): domain Eukaryota; kingdom Viridiplantae; phylum Streptophyta; class Magnoliopsida; order Rosales; family Rosaceae; genus Pyrus; species Pyrus communis. Next base: position 25,778,418 of record NC_142574.1, on the reverse strand, counting down.
TCAAGTCTTTTGTCAGTTTGAACATGTTCGATGAGGCTATTGATGTTTTATTTCAGACAAGAAGGCGTGGGTTTGTGCCACATATCTTTACTAGCAATTTTCTAATGAACCGCTTGGTTGAGCACGGTAAAGCGGATATGGCTGTGGCTATATATAAGCAGTTGAAGCGGATTGGTTTGAACCCTAATGATTACACTTACGCAATTATCATCAAGGGACTCTGCAAGAAAGGTAGTTTGGAAGAGGCAGTGGAAGTGTTTCAGGAGATGGAGGAAGCTGGGGTAACCCCTAGTGCCTTTGCCTACACAGCATATATTGAAGGGCTTTGCACCAATCACAGGCCGGATTTAGGGTACCAAGTGCTCCAATCGTGCAATGGGGAAAATGTCCTTATCGATGTGTATGCTTATAACGCTGTCATTCGTGGGTTCTGCAATGAGATGAAGTTTGATGAAGCTGAAAGCGTCTTTCTTGACATGGAAAAGCGAGGGCTGGTCCCTGATTCATATACCTACAGTGCAATGATCTGTGGCTACTGCAAGAGTTCCAAGTTGTTAAAAGCTTTGGCTCTCCATAATGACATGGAGTCAAAGGGTGTAAAAACAAATTGTGTGATTGTTAGTTTGATTCTTCAGTGTATGTGTAAGATGGGCATGCCTTCTGAAGCGGTGGATCAGTTTAGAGAATATAAGAGCTTAGGTATCTATCTTGATGAGGTTTCATACAATATCGCAGTGGATGCTTCGTGCAAGCTGGGGAAAATGGACCAAGCCTTAGAATTTCTTGAAGAGATGAAGTGTAAGCATATGGTTTTAGATATTATGCATTACACAACATTAATCAAAGGCTACTGTCTCCAAGGGAATGTTGCTGAGGCCGTAAGTCTGTTGAAGGAAATGAAGGAAAAGGGTCTGAAGCCAGACATCACTACTTACAATGTACTTGCTGCTGGGTTTTGTAGAAATGGCCTGGGAGCCGAGGCGCTTGACCTTTTGGATTATATGGAGGCACATGGTTTTAAACCAGACTCTGTTACACACAACATGATAATTGAAAATTTATGCATCGGAGGAAAAGTCAAAGAAGCTGAAGGTTTTCTAAACAGTTTGGAATATAAGAATGTAGATACCTATTCTGCCATGGTCAGCGGGTACTGTGAAGCCAACCATACAAAAGAGGCCTATGAACTTCTTATTAGGTTGGCAAAGCAAGGAACTTTAGTTAAACAAGGCGTTTGCTTTAAAGTATTCAGTAAACTTTGTATAGAAAATGATAATGACAGAGCTATTTTGTTGCTTAAGGCAATGTTGGCATTAAATGTGGATCCTAAAAGAATTATGTGCAACAAAGTCATTGCTTCTCTCTGCCAGGCTGGAGAGGTAAAAAAGGCCCGTTGGGTTTTTGATTCTTTGGTTGAGAGAGGGTTAACTCCTGATGTGATTACCTACACAATGATGATGAATAGCTACTGCAAGGTGGATTGTTTGCAAGAAGCCCATGATCTTTTCCATGATATGAAAAAGAGAGGGATTCAACCTGATATCATCACTTACACAGTTTTGCTCGATGGTTTTCCCAAAAGAAATTTAAGAAGGGTTAATTCCTCTCGAGATGCAAGTGGAGATAAGGAAGAAACTTTTGATGCTTGTACTGTTTGGAGTGAGATGAAGGAAATGGAAATAAGACCCGACGTAATTTGTTATACTGTTTTGATAGACAGGCAATGTAAAACCGACAACTTTCAGGATGCTATTGCGCTTTTTGATGAAATGATGAACAGAGGATTAGAGCCTGATACAGTGACATACACAGCACTTCTGGCTGGCTGTTGTAGGAGGGGAGATGTGGATAGGGCCGTAACACTCGCTAATGAGATGTCCTCTAAGGGAATGCTGCCAAATGCCCGGATACTTGCGATTCTACAACATGGAATCCTAAAAGCCACGAAAGTGCAGTTTCAGAAGTAAGAACTCTCTTTGATTATCAATGCCTGGATAGACCCATGATCTGTGAATCAATGAAGTCCTAACGGCATAGCATGGTAAGTTTTCTATTAAGTAATGTGTATAATTGTATTGATTTGCATAGTGCACAGCTTTTTGTTGTTCTATTTTGATGGATGGCAATTATTCTGCAGCTGAAGTGCTGTCCTGGAAAGACGATATGGCTTGCCCAAAATGACTTGGTACTCACTGAAACAGGGATGTGTATACATTTAGTCCTCCCCAGACCCAACTGCAGCAACCAAGAAGAAAACTTTGTATGTAGGTTACCTGGAAGTCAATTATGCCTAGGTAACACTATAGCTTCACATATGATTAATCTTCCGCATATAAGATTTGTAAAGTGTTCGTACTTAACTGTCATATTTGTTTCTGTGATTCGTGTCACCAATCTAACTTTTGAAATTGCATACTGAACAGCTTTTGTTGTTTCAGTATGATAGGCGATATGCGGTGCTCAAATTGACATAACAGTCGTGGAAATGGGGATATGTATACATCTAGCCCTCCCAGGACCCATTGGCAGGAGCCTTGTGCACTGGAAGTCACTTGGAGGAGAAGAAAGCTCTGTTGGTCGGTCAGCTGGAAGTCAACTGTTCGTATAGGTATAATACAGATTTACATATGATTAAACTACATTGTATGAGAGTTGTATACATATACACATTTCTAGTTTCGTACATAAATTTGCGTAAGCTCCTGTTATACGTTCCTCACTAACATACAAGAGAATCTTTCTTGTCATTGTACTCGCTAGCTTGTCTTCTGCCTTCATCTTATCCATCTAAAGCACTTGATTGCATGACTAGAGTTCCGCTTTCCTCTTTTTTATCTTAAAATATTTAGAATGGGAACGTGAGTGCGGCAGTAGGTGTTCTACCACCAGACCCATTTTAACAAAGTTCAGTAAACCTCTTTATGGGGTTTAAATTATTTCCGTACTATACTATCAGCGTATACTCAATAAAAATGAATCGTAGATATTTTCTTTCATCCTTATCGGGATTTTCCCTTTACTTTCCGTTCATTGCAGTGCCTAACTCGCTGTTTCTGGTCTGTATATATTTTTTTAGGACGTCAAGAAAGAATAGTCGAAAAAAATCTGAGCTTTGCGATGTACTTGTTTGCAGGTCTGTTTCTGCATAAGCTATACAGAGCTAATCGCAGGATGGAAGAAGTGCCAAAACAGTGGGGAAAGTTGCTACTGTGACTATGGAAAAAACATGATCTGAAAGAAGATGATGGCAATGCCAAGCTGCCGTCGCCTTCAAATTTTGTGGTTTAGTACTATAGTAAAGATTGTCGTGTATGTATACATGTGTTAATTTATCAGTCTAATTTATCAGTCTGACTGTTCATGAGATTTAAACTCATGACCTCCTCGGACAATATCGAAGACTGTACTACTAATCCCAGTGGGTCATTGACTCATTGGCGATTGATGTATGTATTTTTTTGGTACGAAGGATTGATGTATGTGTTTTTCTTATACGAAAATGGATGTATGTTTGATGTTTAAGCAAATTCGAAACCGATAAAGAAAAATTACCTAAGAAATATAAATGTTGTTAGTTGTGTTCCATGATGCAAGGTTAGTGCCAAATAATAAAACAGAGTGGTTGATGATGCAACTTTTAAAGTGAAGGGTATTTTCCCCACGGGAACATCATTGTAAATAAAAAAATGTTGGAGTCCCACGTCGGATTAAGTCTCAAATATCTAGCGTTGGCTTGTAACTAATCAGGATATTCAAATGATTGACGTGTGGTGGAACCTTGGCGAAGTGGATATATAATGTTTGAAATCTGCTCACCACTAGTTAGCGTATGAGATTACACTAAGCACGTCCTAAGCTACTCAGGTCAGTGACACTCCATTCACTATGAGTAAGTAGCAAACAAGCACCACTAAGAATCGATTGGTTGGGGCCATGGCCCATGTTCCACATGAAAAATACCTTACCTAGCTTGTTGTGTGGCCAAACTCTCCTGTCCGCCACCCGATTAGTGTCTTTCTTAACCTTAGTCATAGTAGAGTAAGGATTAACGTATGTATATACATATATGTGTTTTTAATTCATCAACTTTACACACACACACACACACGCAAACACAAGCGAGAGTAATAGATGGTGAAATCAAACCTTCAACTTCGGTGCAACGGAAATTCTCTTAACAATGCTTGAGTCACAAATCACTTCCTATGAAATTCAAACCATCAACTCGTCCCAACAAAATTGATGTATGTTTCTTTTTATCTTTTCTTTTATTATGTGAATCAAGTCTAGATAAGATTCAAACTTAAAGCCTCCCCTTAACAAAATTGGAGGATTGGTACCATTAATCAAAATGGTCGTTGGTGATTGATGTACTATCAAGGTTTATTAAATATAAGAGGCTTGTAACTCAATTATTTAGGAATATTTCTGCTTGTAATCGAGGCACCTATTAAGTTTTCTAATCTGACGTTAAATTTTTTAATCTTAATTTTTAGATAATTCCTATAAAAAATCACTATTTAGTGTGTGAGGTCCCATGAAGCATGCCCTAACCCATCGACTTGGGCACCACACCCATGATAAAGTGGGCAGCAAATGCAAACCGTTTCTTGTTTTGGTCTCAAGTAAAGAACGGAAGATACTTAAGACAATGAGACCTCGTGATCCGAGATGAAACATGAAACCTTAATCGCACGGAAACAAAATCCAAGCAATTTAAACTTTTAAAGAAATATGACTTTTGAGTCCCACATCGGGTAAACCCTGGTTGCCACAATTGTTCATAAGGAATTGCATTAAACTTCAGTATCGCCGAGCCTGGTAGCACAGGTTTGTAACTAAGCAGGGCATTAAAACGATTGATGGGTGATGGAATCTTGGTCAAGCGAGGCCATGGTGTTTACAATCTGTTCACCACTCTTGTGAAGTCGCTTTAAGCACGCCCTAAACCCCTCGGGTTAGTAGGGGCACCCCACCCTAACGAGCGGGGTAGCAAACAAACAAACACACAATGCAAACACAGTTTGAATCCGACTGAGACCCCCCCGATGGGGTAGCGCAGATGAAAACTTCCTAACCTCGGCGTGCTGCTTTGCCGGACTCCTCATCCTACAATCACCTTTTTTTGCTTGTTGAATCTTCTTCAATCAACTGTTACACGATCATTGCAACTGCAAACCTCCCAATTTCCCAAAACAACGATAAAGTTTGTTACGACAAACAAGTCCCCCATCGCCCATCGGAGACAAACTTATTTGCTCAAGTGTTTGTAAGGTCGTACACTGAGACTAATTATTTCCAGGCCTGGTAACGTGTACTTGTAACCAAACGGAGATTACACCTTTGTCTCTGCTAGACAATCTAACTCTCAACTCATCAGCCACGGCGTCAATGAATTCTTCGTTATTCAGATGCTGAGACCTAGTTACCCTACACGAAGCATGAAACTTTTTGTCATACAGAAACAGAAAACGCATCTGAAAGCTGCCAACAAAATACGACTCTTGACAACACTCACTTAGGCCCATGGATGAGGAGTGCAATATCCTTGGTCATCTTCCCAGATTCGACAGTTCATACGCAAGATGCTTCAAGTTTCTCCGTAAAATCTAAGAGTCTGGCATTGCCATCTAACTTTGCCCTGATACGATAACGCAGGTTTACTCAAACTCTTATATGATGTTTCAAACAATTTCTAAACGTAGACACAAAATCCAAATACTGACTTTCAATCACCAGACTACATACTGAGCTAGTACCTGTGTGCAAGACCTCGTGACCATGCAAAGATCGAAGCTATGCTGTTTGTGCTTGTTTCGCCTCCTTTCTGGTGGACCCGGTAATGGCGAGTTACTGTACCATGGGCTGCTTCAGCTTCGATGGTCTTTACATCTCGGCACACCTGGAACCAAATCCAAGTTTTCATACATCCAAACTCATAACTGTACCCCAACAAGCATAGCGCAATATTAGACCAAATTGATTACCAGTATAAATATCATCAGCCCCAGAGATCCAAAACCTGTATCAAAGTTCATTGAAAGGTAACCAAACATTAGCAAACACATTCGCTAGGACAATCAAGGAAATAGCATTCGCTTCCAACAAACGCAGCACCACATGTTAAAAAGAGAAATAGTTGAATACTAACGCAAAGACTTTAACAAAAGTAAATACAGACCTTGGGCTAAGAAGCCACTTCGCACATCCCCATCATAATTTTTGCATGCCCAAACATAACCTCCTTCACTTTTGAGAGCATAAGCAACCATGTCGTCAATAAGACGATGCTCATACCTTCAAATCAGACCACTAAATAGTTGAAAATCACCGGACCTACACAAACTAATCAGCTTGGATGACAAGTTATCTCACCAAATCCCTGCAGCCACATAAACTTCCTGGAAGATGTCCTTGAAGATGTCCTTGAAGCTTCATTAAATTCAAGAGTAAGAAAATGGGCTTCATAAGCTTCCTGGAAGATGTCCTTGAACCTTCATTAAATTCAAGAGTAAGAAAATGGCAATAAAAATCCTGTAGTGAAACGTACATCATAGTCACACCGACTCATAATGTACCATGGGTAATTATAAAAAGAAGACTGCACGGTGAAAGATGGAAGACAACAGGATAACATCATACCTTCCATCATATTTCTTCAGAATAGTATTTTTAGTGCTAAGATAAAGTGGCCACTTTTTCTGGTAGGCAGTGTTCATGGAAGCCTCAGCAAAAGCACAGATAGACTGCTCTCACAATTTAAGCAGAATAAAAAATAGCTGTTAAATCATTTACAGAGGTAACCAGTTTACCAGAACTTTTTATGTCTGCTTAAACGGAAAATTTGAACCTCGTCCGTGTTATACATGGACAATGCTATGCCTCCAGCACCAGTAAATTTGTAAACCTCCCACTCTGTCTTCTCGTTGGGCCCATCAGGTACTGCAAAGCAATTGCTATGATAATAACGTAACTATATGGTATGTGTGTCTGTGTGTGTGTGTGTGTAAGAAAAGTGCACCAGATTAACTTCTATACAAGCACTTTAAACAGTCAGAAGTCAAACTCAGAAATCTTGAAGCTTTCTACAGAATTACCAAAAATCATTTTAAGTTTTCCAGGCCCTTCTATGATTGCATCAGTTGCTTCGTACTGATCACCAAAAGCATGTCTCACAATACGTATTGGCATTGTCCATCCTGAAATGAACACTAACTTATAGTTCTTTTGACAATGATACAAGGGCACATCAGATTAAGTCTCAAATATCTAGCGTCGGCTTGTAACTAAGTATGATATTAAAGTGATTGACATGTGGTGGAGCCTTGGCAAAGTGGGTATATGATGTTTGAAATCTGCTCACCACCGGTTAGTGTGTGAGATCACATTAAGCATGTCCTAAGCTACTTAGGTTAGTGACATTCTATTCATTATGAGTAGATAGCAAACAAGCACAACTATGAATCGATTGGTTGGGCCCATGGCCCATGTTTCGTAGATGAAAAATACCTTACCTAGCTTGCTGTTCGGTCAAACTCCCCTCTCTGCCACCCAAGTAGTGTCTTTTTTAACCTTAGTCATAATAGAGTAAAGATTAACGTATGTATATACATATGTGTGTTTTTAATTCATCAACTTTTTATTTTTATTTTTTTTATATACAAGTGAGAGTAAGGAGATGGTGAAATCAAACCCTGAACTTCGGGTGCAACGGAAATTCTCTTAAACTTGAGTCACAAATCACTTCCTATGAAATTCAAACCATCTGCTCGTCCCAACAAAATTGATGTATGTTTCATTTTATCTATTATTATATTATGCGAATCAAATCTACATGAGATTCAAACTCAGAATCTCCTACTAACAAAATAGGAGGATTGGTACCCTTAATCAAAATGGTCGTTGGTGATTGATGTACTTTCAAGGTTTAATTAAATATAAGAGGCTTGTAACTCAACTGTTTAGAAATATTTCTGCTTATAACCAAGGCACCTAATAAGTTTTTTAATCTGATGTTAAATGTTTTAACTTAATTCTAACACCATTCCTTAAAAAAAAAACCACTATTTGGTGTGTGAGGTCCCATGAAGCATGCCCCAACCCATCGACTTGGGCAGCAAGTGCAAACCGTTTTTTGTTTTGGTCTCAAGTAAAGACCAGAAGATGACAATGAGACCTAGTGATCCTAGATGAAACATGAAACTTCTATTGCACGGAAACAATATCCAAGCAATTTAAACTTTCAAATAAATACGACTTTTGTCCCACATCGGGTAAATCCTGGTTGCCACAACTGTTTATAAGGAATTGCATTAAACTTCATTATTGCCGAACCTGGTAGCACAGGTTTGTAACTAAGCAGGGCATTAAAGCGATTGATAGGTGATGGAATCTTGGTCAAGCGAGGCCATGGTGTTTGAAATCTGTTCACCACTCTTGTGAAGTCACTTTAAGCACGCCCTAAGTCCCTCGGGTTAGTAGGGGCACCCCACCCCTACGAGTGGGGTAGCAAACAAACAAACACACAATTCAAACACAGTTTGAATCGACTGAGACCCCCCGATGGGGTAGCGCAGATGAAAACTAACCAACCTCGGCGTGCTGCTTTGCCGGACTCCTCATCCTACAATCACCTTTTTTTGTTTGTTGAATCTTCTTCAGTCAACTGTTACACATTGCAACTGCAAACCTCTCAATTTCCCAAAACAACGATAAAGTTTGTTGCGACAAACAAGAGTCCCCCATCGGAGACAAACTTATTTGCTCAAGTGTTTGTAAGGTAGTACGCTGAGACTAATTATTTCCGGGCCTGGTAATTTGTACTTGTAACCAAAACCGAGATTGCTCTGCTAGACAATCTAACTCTCAACTCATCAGCCACGGCGTCAATAAATTCTTCGGTATTCAGATACTGAGACCTAGTCACCCTACACGAAGCATGAAACTTTTTATCATACAGAAACAGAAAACGCATCCGAAAGTTACCAACAAAATACGACTCTTGACAACACTTACTTAGGCCCATGGATGAGGAGTGCAAGATCCTTGGTCATCTTCCCAGATTCGACAGTTCCTACGCAAGATGCTTCAAGTTTCTCTGTAAAATCTAAGAGTCTGGCATTGCCATCTAACTTTGCCTTGATACGATAACACAGGTTTACTCAAACTATTATCTAATGTTTCAAACAATTTCTAAACAGAAGCAAATTCCAAATACTGACTTTCAACCACCAGACTACATACTGAGCTAGTACCTGTGTGCAAGACCTCGTGACCATGCAAAGATTGAAGCTATGCTGTTTGTGCTTGTTTCGCCTCCTTTCTGGTGGACCCGGTAATGGTGGGTCACTGTACCATGGGCTGCTTCAGCTTCGATGGTCTTTCCATCTCGGCACACCTGGAACCAAATCCAAGTTTTCATGCATCCAAACTCATAACTGTAACCCCAACAACCATAGCGAAATATTAGACAAAATTGATTACCAGTATAAATGTCATGAGCCCCAGAGATCCAAAATCTGTATCAAAGTTTATTGAAAGGTAACCAAACATTAGCAAACAAATTCGCTAGGACAGTCAAGGAAATAGCATTTGCTTCCAACAAACGCAGCACCACACGTTAAAAAGAGAAATAGTTGAATACTAACTCACAGACTAACAAAAGTAAATACAGACCTTGGGCTAAGAAGTCCCTTTGCACATCCCCATCATAATTTTTGCATGCCCAAACATAACCTCCTTCACTTTTGAGAGCATAAGCAACCATGTCATCAATAAGACGATGCTCGTACCTTCAAATCAGAGTACTAATTAGTTGAAAATCACCGAACCTACAGAAACTAATCAGCTTGGATGACAAGTTATCTCACCAAATCCCTGCAGCTTCATATCTTGATCTCCAATGAGCTTCCTGGAAGATGTCCTTGAACCTTCATTAAATTCAAGAGTAAGAAAATGGCAATAAAAATAATGTAGTGAAACATTCCATCATAGTCACACCAACTCATAATGTACCATGGGTAATTATGAAAAGAAAAGACTGCACGGTGAAAGATGAAAGACAACAGGATAACATCATATTTCTTCAGAATAGTATTTTTAGCGCTAAGATAAAGTGGCCACTTTTTCTGGTATGCAGTGTTCATGGAAGCCTCAGCAAAAGCACAGATAGACTGCTCTCACAATTTAAGCAGAATAAAAATAGTTGTTAAATCATTTACAGAGGTAAACAGTTTACCAGAACATTTTATTTCTGCTTAAACGGAAAATTTGAACCTCTTCCATCTTATACATGGACAATGCTATGCCTCCAGCACCAGTAAATTTGTAAACCTCCCACTCTGTCTGCTCATAGGCCTATCAGGTACTGCAAAGCAATTGGTAAGATAATAACATACCTATATGGTGTGTGTGTGTGTAAGAAAAGCTCACCAGATTAACTTCTATACAAGCACTTTAAACAGTCAGAAGTCAAACTCAGAAATCTTGAAGCTCTCTACTGAATTACCAAAAACCAATTTAAGTTTTCCAGGTCCTTCTATGATTGCATCAGTTGCTCGGTACTGATCACCAAAAACATGTCTCCCAATACATATTGGCATTGTCCAACCTGAAATGTCCACTAACTTATACTTCTTTTGACAATGATACAAAGGCAAATTTAGATGACAAACTTGTAGCAAACCTGGAACAAGACGGGGAACATTTCTGCAGAATAGGTTCTCTAAAAACAGTACTGACAGAACACCAAAATGCATTGGCTACTTACAATTGGTCAAACAAAGAATATACAATGGTAAATACTAAATATTGAGGGAATATTCAATTGACCATTTAAAATGTTCCGTATGGTCCCATTTGGACTCCTCCACATCTGTTTCAAGTTGAACTCCTTCACACGAGTTTCATCTATAAATATCCAAATAAATGCTCCAGATCATCACAATAGTACGTTGGCCAAATCATGTCCATGAAAAAGGGCCAAGTAGTCCATTTATTATGGAGAAATGCACATTGTCTCTAAATTTAAGAATCTATATAATACCTGGAGTTATAATTGCGCACTTTATTGCTACATTGTATCTACGATAACAAGCAAAAACAGGAAGCAAATTTATACAACAAAAATAAAGGAGCATCAACAGGTGATAAAGTAATTTTCATGAAAAAATTAGTTTCAATAAAGATGATAATTGTTTCAATAGAATATGACAAATTGTGCCTAGCACGAACAATTTGATTGTCATTCCGTTCAAAAGTATATGACAAACTCATGTCGAGCCCATTAAACATGCCAAACTCGTGCCAGTAAAAAAGGAAAAAGAAAGCAGCAACACCTAAAATGAAGTGAAGAAAAACAGTAATGTTCATGAAGGGTAGTTGAGTATAGCTAAGCAACTGTGAAGGGAGAATGATAGGGCACACTTAAGAGTAGCTTCGGTACTTTCAATTGTGACTCTATCATTGGTGGCATCGCGATTAAGAATCCCAAGGTCGAAGTACTTGATATCCAACTCCAGGAAGGGAAAAATAAGCTGTGGAACACGAAAACAGGTTGCAGATTCATCAACAACTCTATGAAATGACAGGGAACACATGATAACAAAATTACCTTGTCTTTTATCCATGTCCAGTACACCCGAGTCATTTCATCTCCTGCATCACGCAAAATAATGCATCATAGCTTAAACATAGATAACAAAAAGTTGAATAAATCAGTATCAGTACAGCTCCAAGCCTCCGGCAAAGATATATACATCTCAATTCAGATGTTGCATTGCATCTATGTCCTTACCCTCTAATAAGATAATTTGCATGCAATTCGGCTCAAACGAACAAAAAAGAAGTTTAATCATTTAAATCTATGAGCTCAGAAACATCATAGTAGTGGACTGGTGGGCAAGGCAAGAAAGCCCACAAATTGACCAAAATCCTGTAATTCTAAGATCATCTACTTTTATGGGGCATGATAGTTGGGGTGTCCTTAAAACATGGATTGAAGGGCATGCTCTGATCAATGGGATCATCCAAAAACACCACTTTAATCATTTGTATAATGTCTATCCATCCATGTTTTCCAGATTGATTCAAGCATTCAAAAAAGCAGAGAAACATGCCATTTTTGAGCAGCTTAAACAAGGATTCGCAACAAAACAATGGCGGAAAATAGAACTCAGAGAATCAGATGGGAGTGGAGAGAAATCGTACCGTCCATTTCGACAATTGGGTCGGTCACCTTTATCTTGTCGAACGCCTCCATTTCTCCCCTGACACCAAAACAGGTCAAAGTTTCCTGCTTTTTGCTTCGAAAGCTTTCGGCTTTGGCGAGAGAAAATAGAATCAGCGAAGAAAAGTGTATATTTGTTGTTTACTTAATGAAATTGAGAAATGAGAACTGAAATGGGAACTGAGAAATGAGAGTGCGTGATGACAAAAACGTTGTATTTCTCGTTCAGATTGAAAGTAGTGAGGTCTCAGAAGAGCGTGTCAACAATTGCTCACTCGCTGTCATTCATTTGCATTAACGAGGAGCAACTGTGACACTTTTACTATTCTATTTATCTATTTTTTAATAAGAAAATCTTTTTATTTACACGTGCGTTTCTTTTGAAATATTTTATTTTCTGCCCAAGCAATTTTACATACTTCATCAAACTTACTATAATCATTCCTGTTTTTCAATCTCTGGCTAACGCAATGTGTGAGTTGCAATGTGGGAGTTCGAAGTTGAGACGTCTTTTAACACAAACAAGATAAGTATTATTAGATTAATAGTTAGGTGTGTTTTTTTTTTTTTTTTTTTTTTTTTTTTTGGTCAAACTAAATTACTTTCATCATGTAAAAAGGCAAGTACAAGGAAAATGCGGTCCAAAAGGCAACTCACTAAGTAAATACAAACCCAACAACAAATAATAAAATACAATAGATAAGTCCAAAGTGGCCAGCTGAACAACAATAAAAGAGCCCTAAGACTGATGGAAACCAGTAGCCACCATATGTCCCTCCATCGCAAGGCCACCATCACCAAGAGAAACCAACGGGACAACTGGATTAACAGAAAATAGGGATGAGCAAGCCACTCGAGTAGTGAGTGCTTCCATAATCCTACCAAATAGTGCAAAAAGCACTTTAACAATCACTCAACACCCGGGGAGAACCACACAGGCCGAGTAGCAAAGGCCGATGGTTGAGGATGCGCGACGTATAGTAGCATCGGAGCAAGAAAGCGCCATGAAGATCCAGATCTGAGACCAGCACATGGGAATTGAGACAAAGCTCAAAGGAAGCCAAAACAAAGATCAAAAGAGAAAAAGTGCTGAAATTAAAAAAAAACTTTTTGAGTGGAAGGATGGGGGAAGGATGAAGGAAAGAAGGGGAAGAGGGAAGATGCAAAGAGTGGAGATCGATGGGAAAGAAGGAAGGAGGGCTAGAAAAAAGGTGGGAAGGATGGGAGAAAGATGGGGAAAGATGGGGAGAGAGGGAAGTTGCAGAGGGTGGAGAAGGAAGAGGAAGAGGGAAGGAAGGTTAGAAAAAGGTGGGAGTCAGGCTACCGCCAACCCAAGCCAGAGCAAGGAGCGGCGACTAAGAGGGCTTCTTCTTTTTTTTCTGAAGGTAGAGGGGATGAAAGGTTTTAGAGAGAGGTTTTTTTGTGCCTTGAGTTGTGTTATGTATAGTCATGCACAAAACTTCTAGGGTGCTCTAGAGTACCATACTCCAGGTGTTTTAACTATTCGATCTTGATTTTTATACTTTTAAATAAAGATCTAACAATTAAAACATCTGGAGTACCATGTAATCTGGAGCAATCAAGAAAGTCCCTAGTCATGCATGGTGGGTCTCCTTAGTATTTCTCGTTGTGCCGCTCATGGTTGTCGTTAGAATTTTTCATCATACCTCATCAATGTGAATAGTTGTCTCATGTTGGAAAGTGTATAAGTTATGCAACGACTTATGAGGAGTTGTGTTACCCTCTTATTGTCAATTAATTTTAAAGTAGAACTTTAGCTTCATGGTATTAGTGTCTCGCGTGTTTTTATTTTTTGTTTTTAGTATTTTATATTTCGAATATTCACTTTGGGTTTCAGAATAAACCCACTTTGCAGTCCCAAAGGCCTACCCAAGTCAAGGGTAGAGAATATTATACAAGACAGTGCTGCTATCTCCCCATACAAATTCTAAACAAGTTTACTATGACAGTATACAATATCCAGGAGTTGTATCATTAACACAATCTACTTTTCAATTCAGCCTGAGGAGTTCCATAATCAGTACGAAATTCCAAAGCAACGGAACAAGTATTAGTCCAACTTTGAACAATTTGACAGTATGTTACACCAGACCAGATACAAATCATATACAATGTAGTACACATCGACAAATCCTTAATAAAATGAATCGTAGATATTTTCTTTCATCCTTATCGGGATTTTCCCTTTACTTTCTGTTCGTTGCAGTGCCTAACTCGCTGTTTCTGGTCTGTATATATTTTTTTAGGACGTCAAGAAAGAATAGTCGAAAAAAATCTGAGCTTTGCGATGTACTTGTTTGCAGGTCTGTTTCTGCATAAGCTATACAGAGCTAATCGCAGGATGGAAGAGGTGCCAAAACAGTGGAGAAAGTTGCTACTGTGACTATGTTAAAAACATGACCTGAAAGAAGATGATGGCAATGCCAAGCTGCCGTCGCCTTCAAATTTTGTGGTTTAGTACTATGGTAAAGATTGTCGTGTATGTATACATGTGTTAATTTATCAGTCTGACTGTTCATGAGATTTAAACTCATGACCTCGGACAATATCGAAGACTGTACTACTAATCCAAGTGGGTCATTGGCGATAAAAATATGTATTTTTTTGGTACGAAGGATTGATGTATGTGTTTTTCTTATACGAAAATGGATGTATGTTTGATGTTTAAGCAAATTCGAAACCGATAAAGAAAAATTACCTAAGAAATATAAATGTTGTTAGTTGTGTTCCATGATGCAAGGTTTGTTCCAAATAATAAAACAGAGTGGTTGATGATGCAACTTTTAAAGTGAAGGGTATTTTCCCCACGGGAACATTATTGTAATGAAAAAAATGTTAGAGTCCCACGTCGGATTAAGTCTCAAATATCTAGCGTTGACTTGTAACTAAGTAGGATATTAAAATGATTGATGTGTGGTGGAGCCTTGGCGAAGTGGGTATATGATATTTGAAATCTGCTCACCACCAGTTAGTGTATGAGATCACATTAAGCACGTCCTAAGCTACTCAAGTCAGTGACACTCCATTCATTATGAGTAAGTAGCAAACAAGCACCACTATGAATTGATTGGTTGGGCCCATGGCCCATGTTCCACAGATGAAAAATACCTTACCTAGTTTGCTATGTGGCCAAACTCCCTTGTCCGTCACCCGATTAGTGTCTTTTTTAACCTTAGTCATAGTAGAGTAAAGATTAACGTATGTATATACATATATGTGTTTTTAATTCATCAACTTTATATATATATATATATATATATACACGCAAACACAAGCGAGAGTAATAGATGGTGAAATCAAACCTTCAACTTCGGGTGCAACGGAAATTCTCTTCACAATGCTTGAGTCACAAATCACTTCCGATGAAATTCAAACCATCAACTCGTCCTAACAAAATTGATGTATGTTTCTTTTTATCTTTTCTTTTATTATGTGAATCAAGTCTAGATAAGATTCAAACTCAGAATCTCCTCTTAACAAAATTGGAGGATTGGTACCATTAATCAAAATGGTTGTTGGTGATTGATGTACTTTCAAGGTTTATTAAATATAAGAGGCTTGTAGCTCAATTATTTAGGAATATTTCTGCTTGTAATCGAGGCACCTAATAAGTTTTTTAATTTGACGTTAAATTTTTTAATCTTAATTTTTAGATCATTCCTATAAAAAATCACTATTTAGCGTGTGAGGTCCCATGAAGCATGCCCTAACCCATCGACTTGGGCACCCCACCCATGATAAAGTGGGCATCAAATGCAAACCGTTTCTTGTTTTGGTCTCAAGTAAAGAACGGAAGATACTTAGCCAATGAGACCGCGTGATCCGAGATGAAACATGAAACCTTAATCGCACGGAAGCAAAATCCAAGCAATTTAAACTTTTAAAGAAATACGACTTTTGAGTCCCACATCGGGTAAACCCAGGTTGCCACAACTGTTTATAAGGAATTGCATTAAACTTCAGTATCGCCGAGCCTGATAGCACAGGTTTGTAACTAAGCAGGGCATTAAAACGATTGATGGGTGATGGAATCTTGGTCAAGCGAGGCCATGGTGTTTGACATCTGTTCACCACTCTTGTGAAGTCACTTTAAGCACGCCCTAAGCCCCTCGGGTTAGTAGGGGAACCCCATCCTTACGAGCGGGGTAGCAAACAAACAAACACACAATGCAAACACAGTTTGAATCCGACCGAGACCCCCACGATGGGGTAGCGCAGATGAAAACTTCCTAACCTCGGCGTGCTGCTTTGCCGGACTCCTCATCCTACAATCACCTTTTTTTGCTTGTTGAATCTTCTTCAATCAACTGTTGCACGATCATTGCAACTGCAAACCTCTCAATTTCCCAAAACAACGATAAAGTTTGTTACGACAAACAAGTCCCCCATCGCCCATCGGAGACAAATTTATTTGCTCAAGTGTTTGTAAGGTAGTAGTACACTGAGACTAATTATTTCCGGGCCTGGTAACGGGTACTTGTAACCAAACGGAGATTACAACTTTGTCTCTGCTAGACAATCTAACTCTCAACTCATCAGCCACGGCGTCAATGAATTCTTCGGTAGTCAGATGCTGAGACCTAGTTACCCTACACGAAGCATGAAACTTTTTGTCATACAGAAACAGAAAACGCATCTGAAAGTTGCCAACAAAATACGACTCTTGACAACACTTACTTAGGCCCATGGATGAGGAGTGCAATATCCTTGGTCATCTTCCCGGATTCGACAGTTCCTATGCAAGATGCTTCAAGTTTCTCTGTAAAATCTAAGAGTCTGGCATTGCCATCTAACATTGCCCTGATACGATAACACAAAATCCAAATACTGACTTTCAATCACCAGACTACATACTGAGCTAAAACCTGTGTGCAAGACCTCGTGACCATGCAAAGATCGAAGCTATGCTGTTTGTGCTTGTTTCGCCTCCTTTCTGGTGGACCCGGTAATGGCGGGTTACTGTACCATTGGCTGCTTCAGCTTCGATGGTCTTTCCATCTGGGCACACTTGGAATCAAATCCAAGTTTCATACATCCAAACTTATAACTGTACCCCAACAAGCATAGTGAAACATTAGACAGAATTGATTACCAGCATAGATGTCATCAGCCCCGGAGATCCAAAACATTAGCAAACACATTTGCTAGGACCATCAAGGAAATAGCATTTTCTTCCAACAAACGCAGCACCAGACATTAAAAAGGAGAAAGCTGAAGACTAACTCACAGGCTTTAACAAAAGTAAATACAGACCTTGGGCTAAGAAGTCACTTTGCACATTCCCATCACAATTTTTCCATGCCCAAACATAACCTCCACTTTTGAGAGCATAAGCAACCATGTCGTCAATAAGACGATGCTCATACCTCCAAATCAGAGTATTAATTAGTTGAAAATCACCGGAGCTACACAAACTAATCAACTTGGTTGACAAAGTATCTCACCAAATCCCTGCAGCCTCATATCTTGATCTCCAATGAGCTTCATAAACTTCCTGGAAGATGTCCTTGAATCTTCATTAAATTCAAGAGTAAG
This sequence comes from Pyrus communis, assembly GCF_041283825.1. NCBI lineage: Eukaryota > Viridiplantae > Streptophyta > Magnoliopsida > Rosales > Rosaceae > Pyrus > Pyrus communis. The sequence goes on along the minus strand of NC_142574.1, from coordinate 25,760,636 downwards.
AAAATGGCAATAAAAAATCCTGTAGTGAAACGTTACATCATAAACTCATACCGACTCATAATGAAACATGGGTAATTATGAACAGAAAAGATTGCACGGTGAAAGATGCAAGGCAACAGGATAACATCATACCTTCCATCATATTTCTTCAGAATAGTATTTTTAGTGCTAAGATAAAGTGGCCACTTTTTCTGGTACGCAGTGTTCATGGAAGCCTCAGCAAAAGCACAGATAGACTGCTCTAACAATTTAAGCATAATAAAAAATAGCTGTCAGCAAATCATTTACAGATGTAATTAGTTTACCAGAAATTTTTATTTTTGCTTGAACGGAAAATTTGAACCTCGTCCGTGTTATACATGGACAAAGCTATGCCTCCAGCGCTAGTAAATCTGTAAACCTCCCACTCTGTCTTCTCATTGGGCCCATCAGGTACTGCAAAGCAATTGATAAGATAATAATGTACCTATATGGTGTGTGTGTGTGTGTGTATAAGAAAAGCACACCAGATTAACTTCTATACAAGTACTTTAAACAGTCAAAAGTCAAACTCAGAAATCTTGAAGCTCCCTACTGAATTACCAAAAACCAATTTAAGTTTTCCAGGTCCTTCTATGATTGCATCGGTTGCTCGGTACTGATCACCAAAAGCATGTCTCCCGATGCATATTGGCATTGTCCAACCTGAAATGAACACCAACTTATAGTTCTTTTGCCATTGATACAAAGGCAAATTTAGATGACAAGCTTATAGCAAACCTGGAACAAGACGGAGAACATTTTTGCAGATAATAGGTTCTCTAAAAACAGTACGTGCAGAAAACCGAAATGCATTGGCTACTTACAATCGGTCAAACACGGAAAATTAAATGGTAAAAACTAAATATTGGGGGAGTATTCAGTTGACCGTTTAAAATGTTCCGTATGGTCCTGTTTGGATTCCTCCACATCTGTTTCAAGTCGAACTCCTTCACACGAGTTTCATCTATAAATATCCAAATAAATGATTCAGATCATCACAATAGTACATTAGCCAAATTGTGTCCGTGAAAAAGGGCCAAGTAGTCCAGTTATTAAGGAGAAATGCATATTGTCTCTCCATTTAAGAATCTATATAATACCTGGAGTTATAGTTGCACACTTTATTGCTACATTGTACCAAGATAGCAAGAAAAAAAGAAGAAGCGGAGTTATACAACGAAAATATAGGAGCATCAACAGGAGATAAAGTTATTTTCATGGAAAAAATTAGTTTTAATAAAGATGATAATTGTTTCAATAGATAACAAATTGTGCCTAGCGTGAACAATTTGTCTTGTATTTCGTTCAAAGTACATGACAAACTCATGTCGAGCGCATTTAAACATGCCAAACTCGTGCCAGTAAAAAAGAAAAGAGAAAGCAGCAATAACTAAAATGAAGATAAAAAAAGTAATGTGCCTGAAGGGTACTTGAGTATAGCAAAGCAACTACGTAGGGAGAATGAGAAGGCATACTTAAGCGTAGCTTCGGCACTTTCAATTGTGACTCTATCATTGGTGGCATCACGATTAAGAATCCCAAGGTCAAAGTACTTGACGTCCAACTCCAGGAAGGGAAAAATAAACTGTGGAACACGGAAACAAGTTGACCAAAATCCTATGAAATCACAGGGAACACATGATAACAAAATTACCTTGTCTTTTATCCATGTCCAGAACACCCCAGTCATTTCATCTCCTGCATCACGGAAAATAATGCATCATAGCTTAAACATGGATAACAAAAAGTTGAATAAATCAGTATCAGTACAGCTCCAAGCCTCCGGCAAAGATATATACATCTCAATTCAGATGTTGCATTGCATCTATGTCCTTACCTTCTAATAATATAAGTTGCACGCAACTCGGCTCAAACGAACAAAAAAGAAGTTTAATCATTTAAATCTATGAACTCAGAAACATCATAGGAGTGGACTGGTGGGTAAGGCGAGAATGCCCACAAGTTGACCAAAATCCTGTAATTCTAAGATCATCTACTTTTATGGAGCATGACAGTTGGGGTGTCCTTAAAACATGGATTGAAGGGCATGCTCTGATCAATGGGATCATCCAAAAACACCACTTTGATCATTTGTATAATGTCTATCCATCCATATTTTCCAGATTAATTCAAGCATTCAAAAAAGCAGAGAAACATGCCATTTTTGAGCAGCTTAAACAAGAGTTAGAAATAAAGCAATGGCGGAAAATAGAAATCAGAGAATCAGATGGGAGTGGAGAGAAATCGTACCGTCCATTTCGACAATTGGGTTGGTCACCTTTATCTTGTCGAACGCCTCCATTTCTCCCTGACACCAAAACAGGTCAAAGTTTTGTGCTTTTTGCTTCGAAAGCTTCGGCGAGAGAAAATAGAATCAGTGAAGAAAAGTGTATATTTGTTGTTTACTTAATGAAATTGAAAGGTCGGAGGCTGAAATGGGAACTGAGAAATGAGAGTGCGTGATGACAAAAACGTTGCATTTCTCGTTCAGATTGTAAGTAGTGAGGTCTCAGAAGAGCGTGTCAACAACTGCTCACTCACCGTCATTCATTTGGATTAACGAGGGAAGAGATCCACCAAAACCACCGAATCCACTTATTCAGATTATTGAAATTTAATCAAACTGCTAGAATTAGTATAACTTTTAAGAATCTCTCTATTTGTAACCGTTGAATTAAATTTTAAGGGCCCAAATGAGTAAACTTGGTGGCTTTGATGGGAAAGATAAAGAAAGGATCTCTTCCCATTTACAAGAAGCAACTCTGACATTTTCACTATTCTATTTGTCTATTTTTTAATAAAAGAACTTTTTATTTACACGTGCGTTTCTTTTGAAATATTTTATTTTTTGTCCAACTGATTTTACATATTTCATCAAACTTACTATACTCAATCCTATTTTCCAATCTCTTGCTAATGCAGTGTGGGAGTTCGAAGTTGAGATGTCTTTTAACACAAAGAAGCAAAGTAATAGTATAGCTAGGTTTTTTTGGGTCAAACTAAATTACTTCCATTAATTAAAAAGACAACTACAAGGAAAAAGGCATCTCACTACCTAAATATAAGCCCAACAACAAATAAGAAAATACAGTAGATAGGCCCAAAGTGGCTAGTTGAACAACAACAAAAAAACCCTAAGACTAAAATGGAAACCAACAGCCACCAGATGTCCCTCCATCGCAAGGCCACCACCACCACCAAGAGGACGAACCAATGGAACAACTGGATCAATGGAAACTAGGGGTGAGTGAGCCACCCGTGCGAATTGTGTCCTTGCATGCCTCAGTACCCCCACCTCCCATGACTACAGCCAGCTATCACAAGGCAGCCATTCATTCAAACAAGAACCAACTACCTTGTTGCAGCATACATCCCAATGGTGTATTACGATCCGCGGTCTCTTTTTAGTGGGGAGGAATAATGCGGTAATGGCGGTTCTCAGACGAGGGAATCGCTCCTCTCTAACCAAATAGTGCTAAAAGCATTTTAACAGCCACTCAACACCCGAGGAGAAGCACACGGGCCGAGTAATAGTGGCCGGTGGTTGAGGATGCATGACGTACTGTAGCATTGGAGCAGGAGAGGGCCATGGAAGTTCATATCTGAGACCAGTTCATGGGAATTGAGACAAAGTTCAAAGAACAAAGCTCAAAGGAAGCCAAAACAAAGATCAAAAGAGAAAAAATGCTGAAATTAAAAAAACTTTTTGTGCGGAAGGATGAAGGAAATAAGGGGGAAGAGGGAAGATGCAAAGGGTAGAGATGGATGGGAAAGAAGGAAGAAGGGCTAGAAAAAGATGGGAAGGATCGATGGGGAAAGATGGGGAAAGAGGGAAGCTGCAGAGGGTGGAGAAGGAAGAGGCTAAAAAAAGGTGGGAGTCGAGCTGCTGCCAACCCCAAGCCGGAGCAAGGAACGGCCGCTACGAGGGTTTTTTTTTTCCTGAAGGTAAAGGGAAAGAAAGGTTTTAGAGAGAGAGAGGTTTTTTCTGTCACTAGATTAATAGCTAGTTAGTATACCTATTTGTGCCTTGAGTTGTGTTATGTATAGTCATGCACAAAGCTTCTAGGGTGCTCTAGAGTACCATACTCCAGGTGTTTTAACTGTTCAATCTTGATTTTTATACTTTTAAATAAAGATTTAACAATTAAAACATCTGAAGTACCATGTACTCTGGAACAATCAAGAAAGTCCCTAGTCATGCATGGTGGGTCTCCTTAATATTTGTCGTTGTACCGGGGTGGCCTCATGGTTGTCGTTAGAATTTTTCTTCATACCTCATCATTGTGAATAGTTGTCTCATGTTGGAAAGTGTATAAGTTATGAAACGACTTATGAGGAGTTGTGTTACTCTCTTATTGTCAATTAATTTTAAAGTGGAACTTTAATTTCATGGTATTAGAGTCTTGAGTGCTTTTATTTTTTGTTTTTAGTATTTTATATTTCGAATATTCACTTTGGGTTTCAAAATAAACCCATTTTGCAGTCCCGAAGGCCTGCTCAAGTAGGCATCTTTACCAAGTGCAAGGAGATGCCTAAACAAGTCAAGGGTAGAGAATATTATACAAGACAGTACTGCTATCTCCCCATACAAATTCTAAACAAGTTTACTATGACAGCATACAATATCCAGGAGTTGTATCATTAACACAATCTACTTTTCAATTCAGCCTGAGGAGTTCCATAAATCAACACGAAATTCCGGAGCAACGGAACAAGTATTAGTCCTACTTTGAACAAATTGACAGTATGTTACACCAGATCAGATACAAATCATATACAATGTAGTACACATAGACAAATCCTTAAACAGAAATCGACGCATATACACGCAAAAGAATGACACACAAAACATTAGATGCAATTTCCATCCCTATATATGTGTTTTTATTTCTGTCAACAGATGTTTTCTCTGTGAAACCCTCAACATGTAATGATAAGTATATTTATCATTGGGTTGCCACGTTTTGCTCTTTGTACAATGTAGTTTTCCTCCCGAGAATGTAAAATATCATCCTAAAGGAGTGCTAGAAGTACTCAAAATCTACATAAGATGAATCATTACTACCGTTCTTCTTATCACTTCCCACATCTGTCATCTTTTTGTCTGCAGAGTTGGCCTCCTTGCTGGCATATTGTGAAAAGTTTACCGGTTCAGGAACATGGGGAGGCGTGGCACATCTCACCAGAGCCCATTTCACTCCCTCGAAAAATGGGTGTTGCTTTATTTCTGTGGCACCCCTTTTGTACGCAATTCGTTTATGTGGTTCTTTCACCAAGAGTCCTCGTATGAGATTACGCACCACAACGCTTACTTGTGGTGTTTCTGGGAATTTCAGAGGCTGGCCTACAACGTTGAAGAGCGTGGCACGATTTCCTTGACCTTTGAAGGGGGTTGTCCCATGTAAGAGCTCGTATAAGAAGATACCAAATGTCCACCAGTCCACTGCACTACCATGGCCCTCTCCGCGAATAATCTCTGGGGCTAGATATTCGCGTGTTCCAACAAATGACATGGAACGCACATTTGTAGGCTCTGCCATCAGTTCAGGGAGGGATCCATTAGCCGAAAGGCCAAAATCTGATTTGGATTTCCGGTTTTTCTTGGTAGGTAAAATGCGTGGAAAGAAATTGGAAGGCTACATACAACCATGCACAGCAAGGTCATCGTCTCAAATGCCCCCGCCACCACCACCACCACCGGCAGCACCACCATTGCTTACATGGGCAGATGAAGACTTGACTAGTGTAGGATTGACAGAACAACGGCGTGAGAGATCGAAGTCTGAGAGCATGATATGACCCTCGTCTCTTACTAGAACATTTTCTGGTTTCCTCTTTTTTATCGTAAAATATTTAGAATGGAAACGTGAGAGTTGAACACTAGCCATGAGTGCGGCAGTAGGTGTTCTTACCACCAGACCCATTTTAACAAAGTTCAGTAAACCTCATTATGGGGTTTAAATTATTTCCGTACTGTACTACCAGCGTATACTCAATATAAATGAATCGTAAATATTTTATTTGATCCTTATAGGGATTTTCCTTTTGCTTTCTGTTCATTGCAGTACCTAACTCGCTGTTTCTGGTCTGTATATTTTTTTAAGACATAAAGAAAGAATAGTCGGAAAAAATCTGCATAAGCTATAGAGAGCAAATCGCAGGATGGATGAAGAGCCAAAACAGTGGAGAAAGTTGCTACTGTGACTATGGAAACCTGAAAGAAGATGATGGCAATGCCAAGCTGCCTTCACATTCAAATTTCGTGGTTTAGTACTATAGTAAAGATTGTCGTGTATGTATACATGTGTTAATTTATCAGTCGGACTGTTCATGAGATTTAAATTCATGACCTCCTCGGACAATATCGAAGACTGTACTACTAATCCAAGTGGGTCATTGACTCATTGGCGATTGATGTATGTATTTTTTTTTGTGATGTATGTGTTTATCTTATGCGAAAATGGATGTAAGTTTGATGTTTAAGCAAATTCGAAACCGATAAAGAAAAATTACCTAAGAAATATAAATCTTGTTAATTGTGTTCCCCGATGCAAGGTTAGTGCCAAATAATAAAACAGAGTGGTTAATGATGCAACTTTTTAAGTGAAGGATATTTTACCCCCGGAAACATCATTGTAACGAAAAAAATGTTGGAGTCCCACGTCGGATTAAGTCTCATATATCTATTATTAGTTTGTAAGTAAGTAGGATATTAAAGTGATTGACGTGTGGTGGAGCCTTGGCAAAATGGGTATATGATGTTTGAAACCTGCTCACCACCAGTTAGTGTATGAGATCACATTAAGCACTTCCTAAGCTAGTTAGGTTAGTGGCACTTCATTCATTATGAGTAGATAACAAACAAGCACAACTATGAATCGATTGGTTGGGCCCATGGCCCATGTTCCACAGATGAAAAATACCTTACCTAGCTTGCTGTGTGGCCAAACTCTCTTGTCTGCTACCCGATTAGTGTCCTTTTTAACCTTAGTCATAGTAGAGTAAAGATTAAAGTACGTATATACATATGTGTTTTTAATTCATCAACTTTTGTTTTTTTTTTTTTATACAAGCGAGAGTAAAAGATGGTGAAATCAAACCTATGTTTCTTTTTATCTTTTCTTTTATTATGTGAATCAAATCTAGATGAGATTCAAACTTAGAACCTCCTCCTAAAAAAATTGGAGGATTGGTACCATTAATCAAAATGGTCGTTGGTGATTGATGTAACTTGAAAGTTTATTAAATATGAGAGGTTTGTAACTCAATTGTTTAAGAATATTTCTGCTTGTAATCAAGGCACCTAATATGTTTTTTAATCTGACGTTAAATTCTTTAATCTTAATTTTAAGATCATTCCTATAAAAAATCAATATTTAGTGTGTGAGGTCCCATGAAGCATGCCCTAACCCATCGACTTGGGCACCCCACCCATGATAAAGTGGGTAGCAAATGCAAACCGTTTCTTGTTTGGTCTCAACTAAAGAACGGAAGATGCTGAGACAATGAGACCTAGTGATCCTAGATGAAACATGAAACCTTTATCGCACGGAAACAAAATCCAAGCAATTTAAACTTATAAAGAAATACGACTTTTGAGTCCCACATCGGGTAAACCCTTGTTGCCATAACTGTTTATAAGGAATTGCATTAAATTTGAGTATTGCCGAGCCTGGTAGCATAGGTTTATAACTAAGTAGGGCATTAAAGTAATTGATGGGTGATGGAATCTTGGTCAAATGAGGCTTATGGTGTTTGAAATCTGTTCACCACTCTTGTGAAGTCACTTTAAGCACGCCCTAAACCCCTCATGTTAGTAGGGGCATCCCACCCTTACGAGTGGGGTAGCGAGCAAACAAACACACAATGCAAACACAGTTTGAATCGACTGAGACCCCCCGATGGGGTAGCGCAGATGAAAGCTACCTAACCTCGGCGTGCTGCTTTGCCGGACTCCTCGTCCTACAATCACCTTTGTTTGCTTGTTGAATCTTCTTCAATGTTGACATGGAGTCGAAGGGTATAAAAACAAATTGTGTGATTGTTAGTTTAATTCTTCAGTGTATGTGTAAGATGGGCATGCCTTCTGAAGCGGTGGATCAGTTTACAGAATATAAGAACTTGGGTATCTATCTTGACGAGGTTTCGTAGAATTTCTTGAAGAGATGAAGTGTAAGCATATGGTTTTAGATATTATGCATTACACAACATTGAGCTCATATTAAGCATGTTCTAAGCTACTCAGGTTAGTGACACTTCATTCATTATGAGTAGATAGCAAACAAGTACAACTATGAATCGATTGGTTGGGCCCATGGACCATGTTCCACAGATGAAAAATATCTTACCTAGCTTGCTGTTTGGCCAAACTCCCCTATCCGCCACCTAATTAGTGTCTTTTTTAACATTAGTCACAGTAAAGTTAACATATGTATATACATATATGTGTTTTTAATTCATCAACTCTTTTTTATTGTTTTTATTTTTTATATACAAGCGAGAGTAAGGAGATGGTGAAATCACACCTTGAACTTCGGGTGCAACGGAAATTCTCTTAAACTTGAGTCACAAATCACTTCCTATGAAATTCAAACCATCAGCTCGTCCCAACAAAATTGATGTATGTTTCATTTTATCTTTTCTTATATTATGTGAATCAAATCTAGATGAGATTCAAACTCAGAATCTCCTCCTAAGAAAATCGGAGGATTGGTACCATTAATCAAAATGGTTGTTGATGATTGATGTACTTTCAAGGTTTAATTAAATATAAGAGGCTTGTAACTCAGTTGTTTAGGAATATTTTTGCTTGTAATCAAGGCACCTAATAAGTTTTTTAATCTGACTTTAAATGTTTTAATCTTAATTTTAACATCATTCCTAAAAAAAACCACTTTTTGGTGTGTGAGGTCCCATGAAGCATGCCCCAACCCATCGACTTGGGCAGCAAGTGCAAACAGCTTCTTGTTTTGGTCTCAAATAAAGAACAGAAGATGACAATGAGACCTAGTGATCCTAGATCAAACATGAAAATTTTATCGCACGGAAACAATATCTAAGGAATTTAAACTTTTAAAGAAATACGACTTTTGAGTCCCACATTGGGTAAACCCTGGTTGCCACAGCTGTTTATAAGGAATTGCATTAAACTTCAGTATCTCCGAACCTGGTAGCGCAGGTTTGTAACTAAGCAGGGCATTAAAACGATTGATGGGTGATGGAATCTTGGTCAAGCGAGGCCATGGTGTTTGAAATCTGTTCACAACTCTTGTGAAGTCACTTAAAGCACGCCCTAAGCCCCTCGGGTTAGTAGGGGCACCCCACCCTTACGAGCGGGGTAGCAAAACAAACAAACACACAATGCAAACACAGTTTGAATCCGACTGAGACCCCCCCGATGGGGTTGCGCAGATGAAAACTTCCTAACCTCGGCGTGCTGCTTTGCCGGACTCCTTATCCTACAATCACCTTTTTTTTGCTTGTTGAATCTTCTTCAATCAACTGTTACTCGATCATTGCAACTGTAAACCTCTCAATTTCCCAAAACAACGATAAAGTTTGTTACGACAAACAAGTCCCCCATGGCCCATCGGAGACAAACTTATTTGCTCAAGTGTTTGTAAGGTAGTACACTGAGACTAATTATTTCCGGGCCTGGTAACGTGGACTTTTAACCAAACGGAGATTACAACTTTGTCTGTGCTAGACAATCTAACTCTCAACTCATCAGCCACGGCGTCAATGAATTCTTCGGTATTCAGATACTGAGACCTAGTTACCCTACACGAAGCATGAAACTTTCTTTCATACAGAAACAGAAAACGCATCTGAAAGTTGCCAACAAAATACGACTCTTGACAACACTTACTTAGGCCCATGGATGAGGAGTGCAAGATCCTTGGTCATCTTCCCAGATTCGACAGTTCATACGCAAGATGCATCAAGTTTCTCTGTAAAATCTAAGATTCTGGCATTGCCATCTAACTTTGCCCTGATACGATAACACAGGTTTACTCAAACTCTTATCTGATGTTTCAAACAATTTCTAAACGTAGACACAAAATCCAAATACTGACTTTCAACCACCAGACTACATACTGAGCTAATACCTGTGTGCAAGACCTCGTGACCATGCAAAGATCGAAGCTATGCTGTTTGTGCTTGTTTCGCCTCCTTTCTGGTGGACCCGGTAATGGCGGGTTACTGTACCATGGGCTGCTTCAGCTTCGATGGTCTTTCCATCTGGGCACACCTGGAACCAAATCCATGTTTTCATACATCCAAACTCATAACTGTACCCCAACAAGCATAGCGAAATATTAGACAGAATTGATTACCAGTATAAATGTCATCAGCCCCAGAGATCCAAAACCTGTATCAAAGTTCATTGAAAGGTAACCAAACATTAGCAAACACATTCGCTAGGACAATCAAGGAAATAGCATTCGCTTCCAACAAACGCAGCACCACATGTTAAAAAGAGAAATAGTTGAATACTAACTCAAAGACTTTAACAAAAGTAAATACAGACCTTGGGCTAAGAAGCCACTTTGCACATCCCCATCATAATTTTTGCACGCCCAAACATAACCTCCTTCACTTTTGAGAGCATAAGCAACCATGTTGTCAATAAGACGATGCTCATACCTTCAAATCAGAGTACTAATTAGTTGAAAATCACCGGACCTACAGAAACTAATCAGCTTGGATGACAAGTTATCTCACCAAATCCCTGCAGCTTCATATCTTGATCTCCAATGAGCTTCATAAGCTTCCTGGAAGATGTCCTTGAACCTTCATTAAATTCAAGAGTAAGAAAATGGCAATAAAAATCCTGTAGTGAAACGTTACATCATAGTCACACCGACTCATAATGTACCATGGGTAATTATGAAAAGAAAAGACTGCACGGTGAAAGATGAAAGACAACAGAATAACATCATATTTCTTCAGAATAGTATTTTTAGCGCTAAGATAAAGTGGCCACTTTTTCTGGTATGCAGTGTTCATGGAAGCCTCACCAAAAGCACAGATAGACTGCTCTCACAATTTAAGCAGAATAAAAATAGTTGTTAAACCATTTACAGAGGTAACCAGTTTACCAGAACATTTTATTTCTGCTTAAACGGAAAATTTGAACCTCTTCCATCTTATACATGGACAATGCTATGCCTCCAGCACCAGTAAATTTGTAAACCTCCCACTCTGTCTGTTCATAGGCCCATCAGGTACTGCAAAGCAATTGGTAAGATAATAATGTACCTATATGGTGTGTGTGTGTGTGTGTAAGAAAACCGCACCAGATTAACTTCTATACAAGAACTTTAAACAGTCAGAAGTCAAACTCAGAATTACCAAAACCCAATTTAAGTTTTCCAGGTCCTTCTATGATTGCATCAGTTGCTCAGTACTGATCACCAAAAGCATGTCTCCCAATACATATTGGCATTGTCCAACCTGTAATGTCCACTAACTTATAGTTCTTTTGACAATGATACAAAGGCAAATTTAGATGACAAACTTGTAGCAAACCTGGAACAAGACGGGGAACATTTCTGCAGAATAGGTTCTCTAAAAACAGTACCGACAGAACACCAAAATGCATTGGCTACTTACAATCGGTCAAACAAAGAATATACAATAGTAAATACTAAATATTGGGAGAGTATTCAATTGACAATTTAAAATGTTCCGTATGGTCCCATTTGGACTCCTCCACATCTGTTTCAAGTTGAACTCGTTCACACGAGTTTCATCTATAAATATCCAAATAAATGATCCAGATCATCACAATAGTACGTTGGCCAAATCATGTCCATGATAAAGGGCCAAGTAGTCCATTTATTAGGGAGAAATGCACATTGTCTCTAAATTTAAGAATCTATATAATACCTGGAGTTATAGTTGCACACTTTATTGCTACATTGTACCTACGATAACAAGCAAAAACAGGAAGCAAATTTATACAACAAAAATAAAGGAGCATCAACAGGTGATAAAGTAATTTTCATGAAAAAATTAGTTTCAATAAAGATGATAATTGTTTCAATAGAATATGACAAATTGTGCCTAGCACGAACAATTTGACTTGTCATTCCGTTCAAAAGTATATGACAAACTCATGTCCAGCCCATTTAAACATGCCAAACTTGTGCCAGTAAAAAAGGAAAAAGAAAGCAGCAACAACTAAAATGAAGGGAAGAAAAACAGTAATGTTCATGAAGGGTAGTTGAGTATAGCAAAGCAACTGTGAAGGGAGAATGATAGGGCACACTTAAGAGTAGCTTCAGTACTTTCAGTTGTGACTCTATCATTGGTGGCATCGCTATTAAGAATCCCAAGGTCGAAGTACTTGATATCCAACTCCAGGAAGGGAAAAATAAGCTGTGGAACACGAAAACAAGTTTCCGATTCATCAACAACTCCATGAAATCACAGGGAACACATGATAACAAAATTACCTTGTCTTTTATCCATGTCCAGAACACCCCCAGTCATTTCATCTCCTGCATCACGGAAAATAATGCATCATGGCTTAAACATAGATAACAAAAAGTTGAATAAATCAGTATCAGTACAGCTCCAAGCCTCCGGCAAAGATATATACATCTCAATTCAGATGTTGCATTGCATCTATGTCCTTACCCTCTAATAAGATAATTTGCATGCAATTCGGCTCAAACGAACAAAAAAGAAGTTTAATCATTTAATTCTATGAGCTCAGAAACATCATAGGAGTGGACTGGTGGGTAAGGCGAGAATGCCCACAAGTTGACCAAAATCCCGTAATTCTAAGATCATATACTTTTATAGAGCATGACAGTTGGGGTGTCCTTAAAACATGGATTGAAGGGCATACTCTGATCAATGGGATCATCCAAAAACACCACTTTGATCATTTGTATAATGTCTATCCATCCATATTTTCCAGATTAATTCAAGCATTCAAAAAAGCAGAGAAACATGCCATTTTTGAGCAGCTTAAACAAGAGTTCGCAACAAAACAATGGCGGAAAATAGAAATCAGAGAATCAGATGGGAGTGGAGAGAAATCGTACCGTCCATTTCGACAATTGGGTTGGTCACCTTTATCTTATCGAACGCCTCCATTTCTCCCCTGACACCAAAACAGGTCAAAGTTTCTTGCTTTTTGCTTCGAAAGCTTTCGGCTTTGGCGAGAGAAAATAGAATCAGCGAAGAAAAGTGAATATTTGTTGTTAACTTAATGAAATTGAAAGGTCGGAGGCTGAAATGGGAACCTAGAAATGAGAGTGCGTGATGACAAAAACGTTGTATTTCTCGTTCAGATTGAAAGTAGTGAGGCCTCAGAAGAGCGTGTCAAGAATTGCTCACACACTGTCATTCATTTGGATTAACGAGGGGAAGAGATCCTCTCCGGATCTCTCCCACAAAATCATCAAGTTCATTCATCTAGGTCTTTGAAATTTGATCAAATAGTTAAAATTATTATAACTTTTAAAGAACCTTAGTTGTACTGTTAGATCAAATTTTATGGACCCAGATAAGTGGACTTGACGATTTTGGTGAAAAAGATCCGGAAATGATCTCTTCCTATTAACGAGAAGCAACACAAACATTTTTACTATTCTATTTATCTATTTTTTAATAAAAGAACTTATTATTTAAACGTGCTTTTTTTTTTTTGAAATATTTTATTTTTTGTCCAACTAATTTTACATATTTCATCAAACCTACTATACTCAATCCTGTTTTCCAATCTCTTGCTAACACATTGTGGGAGTTCGAAGTTGAGACGTCTTTTAACACAAAGAAGAGAAGTATTAATATAACTAGATTTTTTTGTTTTTGGTCAAACTAAATTACTTCCATTAATTAGAAAGACTAGTACAAGAAGGCAACCCATTACCTAAATACAAGCCCAAAGTGGCCAGCTGAACAACAACAAAAAAACCCTCAGACTGAAATGGAAACCAGCAGCCACTAGATGTCCCTCCATCGCAAGGCCACCACCACCATCAAGAGGACGAACCAACGAAACAACTGGATCAATGGAAAATGGGGGTGAGCTAGCCACCCGCGCAGTGAGCACTCCCATAATCCTACCAAATAGTGCTAAAAGCACTTTAACAACCACTCAACACCCGAGTAGAAGCACACGAGTAGAGTAGTAGAGGCCGGTGGTTGAGGATGTGCGACGTACAGTAGCATCAAAGCAGGAAAGGGCCATAGAGGTCCAGATATGAGACCAGCTCATGGGAATTGAGACAAAGTTCAAAGAACAAAGCTCAAAGGAAGCCAAAACAAAGATCAAAAGAGAAAAAGTGCTGAAATTAAAAAAAAACTTTTTGAGTGGAAGGATGGGGGAAGGATGAAGGAAAGAAGGGGGAAGAGGGAAGATGCAAAGAGTAGAGATGGATGGAAAGAAAAGATGGGGAAAGAAGGAAGCTGCAAGGGGTGGAGAAGGAAGAGGAAGAGGGAAGGAAGACTAGAAAGAGGTGGGAGTCGGGTTGCCGCCAACCCCAAGTCAGAGTAAGGAGCGGCGACTAAGAGGGTTTCTTTTTTCCTGAAGGCAGAGGGAAATAAAGGTTTTAGAGAGAGAGGTTTTTTCTGTCCCTAGATTAATAGCTAGTTAGTATACCTTTTTGTGCCTTGAGTTGTGTTATGTATAGTCATGGACAAAGCTTCTAGGGTGCTCTATAGTACCATACTCCAGGTGTTTTAACTATTTGATCTCGATTTTTATACTTTTAAATAAAGATTTAACAATTAAAACATCTGGAGTACCATGTAATCTAGAGCAATCAAGAAAATCCCTAGTCATGCATGGTGGGTCTCCTTAGTATTTCTCGTTGTGCCGGGGTGGCCTCTTCGTTGTCGTTAGAATTTTTCATCAGACCTCATCAATGTGAATAGTTGTCTCATATTGGAAAGTGTATAAGTTATGCAATGACTTATGTGGAGTTGTGATACCCTCTTATTCTCAATTAATTTTAAAGTGGAACTTTAATTTCATGGTATTAGAGTCTCGCGTGTTTTTATTTTTTTTGTTTTTAGTATTTTATACTTCGAATATTCACTTTGGGTTTCAGAATAAACCCATTTTGCAGTCCCAAAGGCCTGCTCAAGTAGGCATCTTTACCAAGTGCAAGGAGATGCCTAAACAAGTCAAGGGTAGAGAATAATATACAAGACAGTACTGCTATCTCCCCATACAAATTCTAAACAAGTTTACTATGACAGCATACAATATCCAGGAGTTGTATCATTAACACAATCTACTTTTCAATTCAGCCTGAGGAGTTCCATAATCAGCACGAAATTCCGAAGCAACGGAACAAGTATTAGTCCTACTTTGAACAATTTGACAGTATGTTACACCAGACCAGATACAAATCATATACAATGTAGTACACATCGACAAATCCTTAAACAGAAATCGACGCATATACACGTGAAAGAATGACACACAAAACTTTAGATGCAATTTCCATCCCTATATATGTGTTGTTATTTCCCCTTGCCTAGAAAGAAATCAATATTATTCTGATAACAAATGTTTTCTCTGTGAAACCCTCAACATGTAATGATAAGTATATACCTCATTGGGTTGCAACGTTTTGCTCTTTGTACAATGTAGTTTTCCTCCCGAGAATGTAAAATATCATCCTAAAGGAGTGCTAGAAGTACTCAAAATCTACATAAGATGAATCATTACTACCGTTCTTCTTATCACTTCCCACATCTGTCATCTTTTTGTCTGCAGAGTTCGCCTCCTTGCTGGCATATTGTGAAAAGTCTACCGGTTCAGGAACATGGGGAGGCGTGGCACATCTCACCAGAGCCCAGTTCACTCCCTCGAAAAATGGGTGTTGCTTTATTTCTGTGGCACCCCTTTTGTACGCAATTCGTTTATGTGGTTCTTTCACCAAGAGTCCTCGTATGAGATTACGCGCCACAACACTTACTGGTGGTGTTTCTGGGAATTTCAGAGGCTGGCCTACAACGTTGAAGAGCGTGGCACGATTTCCTTGACCTTTGAAGGGGGTTGTCCCATGTAAGAGCTCGTATAAGAAGATACCAAATGTCCACCAGTCCACTGCACTACCATGGCCCTCTCCGCGAATAATCTCTGGGGCTAGATATTCGTGTGTTCCAACAAATGACATGGAACGCACATTTGTAGGCTCTGCCATTAGTTCAGGGAGGGATCCATTAGCTGAAAGGCCAAAATCTGATTTGGATTTCCGGTTTTTCTTGGTAGGTAAAATGCGTGGAAAGAAATTGGAAGGCTGCATACAACCATGCACAGCAAGGTCATTGTCTAAAATGCCCCCGCCACCACCACCACCACTGGCAGCACCACCATTGCTTACATGGGCAGATGAAGACTTGACTAGTGTAGGATTGACAGAACAACGGAGTGAGAGATCGAAGTCTGAGAGCATGATATGACCCTCATCTCTGACTAGAACATTTTCTGGTTTTAAATCCCTGTACACAATTCCTAGCATGTGCAGATACTCAAGTGCTAACAAAACCTGTGATGCATAAAACCTGCCAAAGGATAAAAAGTAAGAAACATCTTGCCCAATCTAAACAGCTAAACTTTCATCATGCTTTGATAAAAGAATTCTATCAGTCAGCATATAAACATATGCACTTCTGCACCTGGCAAGAACCATTCTTTTCCGTGCCATTGTCCATAAACACGGAAATGAAAGAGACCCTTAATCTACGTTATGTATCCAACTTTCAATGAAATAACTCTTGCATCTAAAAAAAAATTAATTTAACATGACATCTACATCCCTTAAAATGCAAGAAAGGTACTCTAACTGTGCAACTTAAGCAGTGAATTGAAGCATCAAACTAGTATTTCCAAGACAAACCTCATTAATCATGCTTGTAAGGAAATTTAATAGTACAGATCAAAGATCAAATACATATTAAAAGTTAATCACAATCAATAATTAACTAAATATTATGCAATCTGAAAAACTGGAAAGGTACTAACCGTGAAGCTTCCTCTGTAAAATGCTTGTTTGGTTGCTTCTGCCGAAGAGAGTGTAGATTACCTCCACTACAGTACTCCATGACCAAGCAATAGAACTTATCGGTTTCAAAGTAAGAATAGAGAGTGGGCAAGAATGGGTGGTCAAGAAGTCCAAGTATCTCTCTTTCTGTCTGTGCTCGCAAGAGCTTGTTTCTACTAGCAAGAGATGCCTTGTCCATGACCTTCATGGCAAAAAACGTGTTTGTTCCTCTGAGTTCAACAAGATAGACACTGCCAATATCTCCATATCCTAGGCGCTTGAGAAGCCGAAAATGGCTAAGATTAAGTGGGGAACCTTTAGAGACCATGTTAATGGCATCCCACCGCACATCACCACCAGTATGAGGCCTGAGGGGTGTACTGGAGGAGCTCTCTAAGCTGTCAGAGCGGGAGCTACTGCCGCTCATTTGGGTAAGGTTGGTGACAGAATTGCTACTTTTCATACCTCCTGTAGCCCTTCCTGTTGAAGTGGTTAGAAGTTCAGAATTCGCAGGTGCCATTGGGCTTGGAAATGGACGATTGTTGGTGGTTGTCTCAGCTGTAGTCTTAGTACTGAGTTCTGTTCCTTTGGAAACTTGATCCACTTTCTGAGGTCCACCTGATGGATTATTAGTTGAACTGGCATTAAACTTTCCTATTCTATCCACATTTTTGGGGCAGTTAACCTTATCATTTGATGAATTGGCACCACTCTTGAACTGAAATTCCATCTTGGTTCCACATTGTGCTTCTTCTGATGAGCTATAGCTCATCTGCATTAGAGCAAGAAAGAATTTTAAGACGTAGATATTGCTAGATTAACTCCTTTACAGAACAAAAATGCATGACAAGAATCAACATAATCAATATGGAGCGCTTACCTCAGAAGAGTCAGAAAAATTGGATGGATTTGAAGACATGAATTGGGGTAACAACGACAACACCCCTTAAAGGCAATTCCTGATCATATCGTCACCAAAAAAAAAAAAAAAAAAAAAAAAAAAAAAAAAACACCATTACTTGTAGCACAAGATAATGTCGATTTAACCTACAGTCACGCAACAACATCCGCAGTCTTCAGCACGTAAAAGTATACTATACTCATCAAAACATCATCTACCAAAACCTAACCCTCTAACCATCCAATTACAAAACCCTTTAAACTGACATCCTCAGGAGGAGCAAGGAGCCTAAACTCCTCATTTATGATCATGTTGGTAACAATCACCATTAAAAGAATAAAAATCCTCTGCTACAAGCAACAATATATTCTACTTATTTATGGTCAAAGAACATACATTCTTTGTATGCATATCTAAATCAAAGCATAATAAAATCAAAGATAAAAACCAGTATGTGGTGGGCACGTAGGAGACAGACGCATAAACCAAAGTCAATGTACAGAAATTAAAACTGCATTAATTAAATCAAATTAGAACTAGTCATATCTACACAGATAAACTAAGCAAAAAAAAATCAAAGAACAAAAAAACTAAGCAAAAACAAATCAATGCAAACGCAAAAACAAAAAAGAAACCCGTCTGCAACAAAAGAAACCCATCCGAAACAAAAGAGGGCAGGGAATGCAGAACCCACCAGAAACTCAATGCGGCAATGAAAACCGATAAAGCTGCAATCTTTATCCCTTTGAAGCAGGGATTGTTTGTTCCCCAAGCAACTGTCAAGGGAAGACAAAATCTTTGTTGAAAAATGGAGAGAAAACGAAAGAAGGAGTCATGGGTTGGAAAGGGAATGGGAAATGGTGGGAATTGGTGGGAATTGAGAAGGGGAATGAGCTGGTTCTTGGGTGGACCACCACACAGGCCCGGAATCAGGAGGAGGAGAAGGTCTGAAGAGAAAATGGGAGAGAAAATTGTGGAACAAAACGAAACTAGAATTAGGAAAATCCAATTTTCCATTTTCCATTTTATAAATGTGAGAGAAATTAAAGATTTTGGGAATTTTGGGATTGTGTTTTTGTTTAACTTGAGGAAAGAGAGGGAGGCAGGGAGGGAGGGAAACGGTCACAGCTATGGGGGATGGATGGTTGGCCGTTTAATCCTCTGTGAAATAGTGGTCGGCGGGGCTTCTGTTCCTCTGTGGACACCACTAACTCTAGCCTTCCAACCGGATGAGCTGGCCTCTCATGGTCCAATGATTGGTGGACATGTGTGATATAAGTTTTGAGAAGAAAATTTTGTTAGGAGAGATTCTTCTATTCGGAACCCAAACAAAGCATTTATTGGAAATGTACCAATTTTTTTGTGAAATGTACCAATTTTTTTGTACATTATGGATACATTCTTTTGCCATTTATTATTTCTTATTTTTACATAGTTTTTATCCATTTATTCAATCAAAATGTTTGAATTTTTTTATTGTAACCATTTCTAATAGTATTATAATGACGGATTTTAAATTTATAGGATTATAAATCTCATAAAATATCAAACAATTAATGTCAAAACTATAAAAATATAAATAGTAATAGTAATATAACGAGGTGTATAAAGTCAAAGGACCTTGATCAAACTTTGAATACTATTAAGGTTTTAATCAAATAATGTTAAAGATTAAGAACCGCATCCAAAGTATGCCGTTTAGAAACACAAGAGAATTCTTGATTTGGCATTGCCCTTTTGTTTTTCTTCTCACATCTGTTGGGATTTTGGAAAGGAATTGAAAACTTATGTGCTTTAGTATTTAGAAAAAAACTCCACTCAAATAAAGATTGAATTTTTTTATGACACAGATTCACTAATGTTGTGGCCAATGGTGTTTCATCATGCAATGCATATGCCCATTTACATTGCACTTTTGATCTAGTTTGGCTTCTACGATTGGATTGGAATGAATAACCGACCATATTCAAGGTGTATTGAGAATAGTGGGGTCATTTATTTTTTTCATTTTATTTCTTTAGACCTTCTTTGCGACTAAAAGAGCGAACCTTGGCACAATAGAAAGATTTCCCCTTTGTGATCAAAATGTCATAGGTTCGAGTTGTGAAAACAACCTCTTTGCAAAGCAAGATAGGGCTGCGTATTGTTGAATAAGAAGAGTATCTAAGATAACTCTAATGATCCCAAGAAGAAGAAAAATAGAGCACACTCTTAAAGAAAGCTCACAAAACAAACTAATTAGCAAAGCTTTTCTTATTTAGCTCTAGGCTTTGTTTTTCCTTGGATGATATACAATGCTTGGGGACTTGGGTATTTATAGCAAACCAAATGAAAGCTACACCACACACTTAATTAAACTAAGATTATTTGCTACCACACAAAACTCATTAATTGCACCTAATTTTTTCCACTCAACCATACCTAACATTGCCTAACTTTGCAATTGTAAGCAATTACATCATCAAACTAGATATAGACTTAAACTTTAGATTGGGTTGTGGATTACTTATGGTTTTGGGCTGACATTGATTCTCAACACTCCTCCTCAATGTCAGCTCTCATTCTTTGCACTGTGCTGAGCAGACAGCGAAAATTTTCGAGCTTGCCTGTACTTAAACTTTTTGTGAACAAGTCTGCAACTTGATCATTCGTCTTGACCTGTCTCATCTCAATCTCTTCTTGTAGAACCTTTTCTCTGA